>NC_031768.1:113925514-114059860 GCF_001522545.3 Parus major
TTTTTCCAAGTAGATCACAAACATTGAAACAGGTATCACAGAAGTGTAGAACTGTGTAGGAAGGGACCATAAAGATCCAGTTCCACCCCCTGCCATGGGCAGAGATACCTTCCACTGCCCCAGGCTGCTCCAAGCCCCATCCAGCCTGGCCTTGGACACTTCCAGGGATCCAGGGGCAGCCACAGCTGCTCTGGGCACCCTGTGCCAGGGCCTCGCCAACCTCACAGGGAAGGATTTCTTTCCAAGTAAGGATTTTCTTTCTTAAAATGAACATATATATATGAGGTCTTGATTCTTAAGTTAATTAGAAACAAGAAATAACTTTTTGTCTATTTACCCCAAGATCGCAAAAACAAACCCGTGGATATATTTGCCATTGGATTTGAAGAAATGGTGGAGTTAAATGCAGGAAACATTGTGAATGCCAGGTGGGTGATCCAATCCACACAGTACTAGTTTGGCTGATAATCGCCTTTTTCAAGTCATATGTTATTTAAAATTTTGGTTTCTCCAGTCCTTGCAGTGTTCTTCAGTTCCTGTGTCTTGTATTGCTGGGAACAGAAAATCCTGTGAAAGTCTTTCCAAAAGCATGTGTTGTTGGTGTGCTTTTAATTATTGTGATCTGTATGAAGGAAGGCTTTGTTCCATACTGTTAGTTTTCACTGCCATTCCATGTATTGCATGCATATATTACTGGAGTTGGGATTTTTCACTCCTAGCAGACTGTGGTTTATGGAAATACATTTTTCCTAGTGATGGGTGATACCAGTGATAAATGTGTGTGTAGTCCTAGGACCATATTCCCTTTGTCCATTGTTTCCTCTGCCTGCTTTGCATGTTTCCTGGTGTTAGGGAAGGTTGAACTCATTGAGGAGAGCACCTAAAGCCTATAATGCTGTAGCTTTTGTGCAGATTTTTGTCTTTTGGGTACCATGTGTCAGCTTGTCATCCCCTAATTTCACCCTTTGTGTAGTTAATGCTGTTTCCAGGCCTTGTATTTTTCATTCCTACTCGGTGCTGACTCTGAAAACCATAGTGTAGTTAGGTCTCTAAGGATGTTTCTTCTTGATCTAAGACTGTGGACACCTGTTTTCCAATATTGACTGAGCTCTAGGCTTAGGAAGTAGATCTCTAAAACAATTCTTAGGTTTTGCTTCTCTAGTCTAGGTTCATAAGTACAGCAAAGATAGCCATGGCTCCTAAAGTTGTCTGTGTGTTGGGAAAAGTGAGGCAGGATTTGTAGAGGTTGAATTTGAAACCATGATGTCATGACAGTCTAGAGCCTGTGTCTCTGCTGGGAGGCATTTGAGCACCATTCCCAACTTGGCTTTGTTTTACTGCCTCAAGGTTTACTTGAGGTTCTTGGATGTAGCTTAGTCAGCTCAATCACCAGCTAGAAACCTGCTCAGTTTGGTTTATTTCCTACCTGGTGTTTTTAATCTCACTGCCAGCACGACGAATCAGAAGCTCTGGGCTGCTGAGCTGCAGAAGACCATCTCCAGAGATTACAAGTACGTGCTGCTGGCTTCAGAGCAGCTGGTGGGCGTCTGCCTCTTTGTGTTCATCAGGCCCCAGCACGCTCCCTTTATCAGGTCAGTGAGTACAGCTGGCTCCAGCTCGGGTCACCTTCAGCTTGCCTTGTGTTGGAAGATAACACCCAAACAGCCTCAGAGCCATGTGGGGCTCTGAAAGAGCTGTTCCACCTTCTTGTGAGGTAGTTGTTTAAGTTCTTTTATCTTAGTTTTTAACTGCCTCGTTGGTCACCCAGAGAGCTTGAAAAGCTGAGGTTTTGTCTTGTTACTGCTCAGTGTCTGTTGGAACTTTTTGAAACTGGCCCTGTGGTTGGGAGAATGGTGTGTCCCTCCCAGCCCAGTGTCACACTCAGAGCCATCTGTGCCAGGCTCCTGGAAGTTTTAATAGTTGTTTAACTATTTCAGGGATGTTGCTGTCGATACTGTCAAGACTGGCATGGGAGGAGCCACTGGGAACAAAGGTGCAGTGGCCATTCGGATGCTGTTCCATACCTCCAGCCTTTGCTTTGTGTGCAGTCATTTTGCTGCAGGGCAATCCCAAGTCAAGGAGAGAAATGAAGACTTTGTAGAAATTTCTCGCAAGCTTGGCTTTCCAATGGTAAGCATGGTGTTCAAATTCCGTAACAAATGAAAAGTGAAACCCTTGGAGGTCCAGCAGTGTCATCCTAAAGCTCCATTTGCATTTTTCCCCCTCCCCAGATTCCCGTGGAAATCAGATTTCCTTGGGTTAGAGATCTGAGATAATTGAGTTCCCACAATGTTTATTGAAATAAAACACTGCAGGAAGACTAGACCTTGCCAGTGCAATGATGGAGATGATAAAACATCAGTTCACTTGCATTTGAAATCAAGAACTTAGCACAGGAAAGAGACCTTATAGATCCCTGATACGCAGTAGGACTTTTATAAGCACAGGAGACAATCACCTGTGAGAAAAAAATCCACAGCACTGCTCTCAGTACACAGGAATGATTCTATGTCATGTCCTCATAAACACACACCATGTTCTCATCAAACACCAAGTTGAAATGTTATCAGTGCAACAAAGTGCTTGCTTGAGACTTTAAGCTGTTTCAAATTTTGTCATCAAAATGTAATTTATTAATTTCTGTGGCACTGTGCAGGAGTCTTACATCTTCTTTTACAGGGCTTTTTTATTTTCTAAATTTGTCCCCACTGTTATGTTTCAGTTTTCCAAGTGCTGTTTCCAGCAGTTTCCTAAATACTGCTCTTTCAATCTGCCAGTGTATCTGCTTGGTTTTACTTATGGGCAGTGGAAAAATCAAAATAAAGGGGGAAGGGAAGTAGAAGTTCTCACTCTAAACCCTGGACTTTGTTTAAACAAATAAAGCCCTGTGTCTCTCTCTAGTGACGAAAATCAGATGTAACTGAAAAGTCTTCAATTAAATCTGAATGATAAAGCTCTGGATTTTCAGTTTGTCAGGAGGCTGTGCCACAAAGTCCCAGGGGGATGTTTTATTCTCCTCTGACACAGGCAGCAGCCATCGCTTTTGAGCAGATTTCTAAAACCAGGAGTAGGAAGATGAAGAATTTTAGAACCCAATTCAGTTGATTTGTGTTTCTTTAGAAATGGAAACTCCATTGGAAATGTTACTTCTCTTGTGTTCCATATATAAACACCACACCAATTGTTCCAATCATAGGGACACTAAATACTAGGATGTATTTCAGTTGTCTTCAGCACCCATAAATTATACAAATTTCACAGCTAAAAACTGAATTTCTGAACCTGGAAGTAGTAAATTTGTCATCAGTTGTTTTTAACTCCAGTGTGTGCTGCTGTTTTACAGGGAAGGATGCTCTTTTCTCATGACTATATTTTTTGGTGTGGGGACTTCAATTATCGAATAGATTTGCCCAATGAGGAGGTGAAGGACCTAATACGACAACAGAACTGGGATCCCCTTATAGCAGGAGACCAGCTTATCAATCAAAAAAACTCTGGACAGGTGTGTTCAAACATCACCATACTTGAGAATAATTCATTTTTTTTACTGGCTTTAGTAATTCTATGATGCTCCTGTAAATCTGTATCCTCAGCATGGAGTTCTAATTATAGTATTTTCCTTTTGTCAGATGTAACTGTTTAGAAAGAATATTTGTAATGTTTGGTAATATTATTCTTTAGTTAAACTGTAATAGGTCTAATGCTGTCACTGTTGGGAAAAGGAGTAGTCCAAATGGTACCTTTTTTATTTGCAAAGAAAACACGGAATAACAAAGTCTGAAGAAAGCTACATTTTTTAGATTGGTAAGGTTTCATGTTCTCTCTGCAGCTCTGCAAAGGAAGGCTGGATATGGTAAAAAGAGAGACAATCCTCTATTGTCGGTTCTGTCTGCTCTCCAGCACTTTGATCACAAGCAGTGCTTTTGCTGATTTAGAGTTCCCTTCCATTTGTGCTGGTATCTTGTGCACCAGAGCAGGAGGCAAAACACTGGATATTTTTACTCGCTTTATTTTTTTTTATCAGCTGTTTCCTAGAGAAAGCAAAATGCACATTCATATGGGCAGACAGCATTGATTGTCTGTTAAGTGGATCAAAGCATGATGTATAGAGGTTTTGGAGACACCTCCAGCTGTTATAAAGTTGGAGAAATCTATGGAAACTGCCAGAATATGAAAAGGACTCCTGGCTGGGGAGCAGGAGTAGCATTGCCCTGTTGGGGTGATATTCCATGATTTAGAAACTGCTGGCTGGGTACAGGCCATGTCCCTGGGGGAGCTCTCCAGCTGTGACAGGTTCACCTCTGTACCTGTTGCTCAGGAAAGCTGTTTACATAGCAACTTGCTTTATAAAAGCAGGTTAGAAAATAATTACTGAGGGCAAACAAATAAATTGTCTCAGAAGTTGGAACTTCTAGCATTCTGACATTGATCTTTTGACACTGACTTTTAAATTGACTGGATTGCAAATTGTATTTACAACAAGAAAAGAAGCAGGTCAGCCTGTCACTTGATGCAGATTTGACACTAAGATCCAAGTTAGATTTCTCTTTTACAGGTGTCTGAAGTGAAAGAAAGATGCCCATAGAAGGTTGAACTCAAGAATGGAGCTGATTGAGTTATCTAAAGGGTTTTATCTTGTGTCCTTGTGTCCAGTTTAAGCACTTAATGAGTGAGAGGCTCACTTTGAATACATTGAATGTATTAAGGACTCTCTTTTTTTTTTTTTTTTTTTTTTTTAAATCCTATTTATTTGAGGGGGCATCTTGTGTCAACTTTTCCCTGGAAGTGTTCAAGACCAGATCGGATGGCACCCTGTTCCACCTGGTCTAGTGAACAGCATCATTGTCCATGGCAAGAGGTTGGAACTGGATGATCTTTAGGGTCCCTTCCAACCCAAGCCAGTGTGTGAGTCCGTGAATTTGTGAGACAATTTGACATGTTCAGATAGATAAAATGTAAACCTTAATTCCCAACTTCTGCTGACACAGGAGCAACTAAGCACCAGATTAGAATGCTGTGTTACAGCATCAGTGTTCTGGGTGACTGCCAGTTGGTAATGACATTGAAGCAACAGTAGGTTGTTCATAAGCCTGGGCTTAAAGATATAACTGCTGGCATACTTCTGTTCATTGATGATTGTCTGTGTCACTATTTAATCATAATGTCAAATGTTTTCAGCAGACACAATGTAGAGAAGAATCCCTTTTAACAAAGAGCAGGCTTTTTTATTTTATTTTGAGCTGTCTATACAGGTGGTCAGTGTTAGAACAGAGAATTCTGATTAGTTTCAAGCTGTTTCTTGTCTGGTTTTGTCTTCTGTTATTACAGATTTTTAGGGGATTTCTGGAAGGGAAAATCAATTTTGCCCCTACATACAAATATGATCTGTTCTCTGATGACTATGACACCAGTGAAAAGTGTCGCACACCAGCATGGACAGATCGGATCCTTTGGAGGAGAAGAAAATGGCCATTTGACCGATCAGGTTTGAGGGTTTCCTTCAATTGTTTAAAAACGTTCTTGAAGTGACTTAGAGGAGCCATTTAGTGATGTTTACAATGCCAGTGATGCTGAACTCCTGTTCCTGGCTTGGTAGGATACAGCACACTTGTAACAGACCTTCAATAAACACAGTGAGGCTACAGAAAGGGCCATGAATCATATCCCAGTTACTGACATTTGAGGAGTGGAAGAGGAACTTCTAGGGGGGGAGGTTTCTGTAAGACACTCAATTTGAATTTATTTTCTGGGTTTTTTCTTTTTTGCAAATAGCAATCTCGCAATCACTGTATTTTTCCTCTTGTTTTCACTGCTGATTGTAGCTGAAGACCTGGATCTCTTGAATGCAAGTTTCCACAGTGACAGTAACGTCCCTTATACATGGAATCCTGGCACTTTGTTGCACTATGGAAGAGCAGAGCTGAAAACATCTGATCATAGGTTCCAGTTTAATTTTATACATTGATTCCTAAGATTTAATATTCATGCTCAGATACTCTGATACTCAGATAGTCTGCTGACAGGATTTTCTTGTCTATTGTTTCCAAGGCCTGTGGTTGCACTGATTGACATTGACATATTTGAAATTGAAGCTGAAGAGAGACAAAAAGTGTATAAGGAGGTGATTGCAATGCAAGGACCACCTGATGGTACTGTGATGGTCTCTATCAGAAGTTCTTCAGCAGAAGAAAACTATTTTGATGATAACTTGATTGATGATCTCCTTCAAAAATTTGCAAGCTATGGCGAAGTTATACTTATAAGGTTAAAAGAAAATTTATTACTTTTAATCTCTGCTTATAGAATCATGGAACTGTTTGGGTTGAAAGGGATCATCGAGTCCCACTTGCTGCCATGGGGACACCTTTCACTAGACCAAGTTGCTTCCTGCACTTCAGGGATCCAGGGGCAGCCACAGCTACTTTGGGCAACCTGTGCCAGGGCCTCCCCACCCTCACGGAGAAGAATTTCTCCCAGTATCCCATCTTACCTTCTGGCAGTGGGAAGCCATTCCCCCCTTGTCCTATATGGACTTGGACCTGCTGGAGCAAGTTCAAAATTCATCTTCATTGTTCCCACCAATTTCCTGAATAAAATTATTTCCTTAGCTAGCTTTTCAGTTATGATCTGTTTCATTTTTAACATTTGAATTTCAACTTCAGTGTCTTTGGAATTCATATTGCATACGTGTATGTGTCTCAGTTTTCAGACATGATTTTTCCAGATACTTTTGTTTTTGAGAATTTCAAACAAATTTTGTATTGTAGAATAAGGTTAGTAGTTTTAAATGAACAGAAAATGAGGATGTTGCATTTTCATTAGGCTGGCAATTGTACTGTTAAGTGTTGTGGTATTTTTCTGGTTATTGTTTCCAATGAACTTTGCAGGTTTGTGGAAGACAAGATGTGGGTAACATTTTTGGAAGGAAGCTCTGCTCTGAATGTTATGAATTTGAATGGTATTGAGGTAATGTAAAAATGACTGAACCTTTGTATAGCAAGAGAAAATCCAGCTTTCTTAAGTCTTCTTGAGTAGGTTAGATTTTTTGTTTGTCTTTGATTCTTAGAAGTTTATTCTGTTCCGTACTAGGCTGTTGCATCCTCTTTTTTTTTTTCCCTTTTGATAGCCACATACCAGCATGTTGAATTTCAACAGTCATATAAAAGTTTCAAAAGCCATATAAAAGAAGTATCAAACTTAAGTTTATTTTTAGGAGAAGTATTGTTAGAGAAATGAAGATGTCCTACTGGGAGGCATCTTCATGAAATGAGGGGTTTGGGTTTTTTTATGATTGAAAAAGCAGAGTTTATTTTCTTTAATGAACCACTTTAAAATCTTTATAGCCTGCAGTTATTAAAAATTTAACACTTCTGCAAACTCTGAAAAATGTCAACATTTCAGCTTGCATTGACTTCTATGGTGTCAGTATTTAATCTCTGTGAAAATTTAACTTCCAATGTTTGAATTTTTGCTAGTCTGTGGCTGTTAAGACTTAGAATGTGTGATGTTTACAGATGGATCTTTGGATCTGCTGAGATGTCACTGGCAGGAATGTCACTGCTGAGATGTTCAGACAGGAAAGGGGCTCTGAGTAGGATGTCAATTTGCAGAATGAAGACCTGCTCTGTGCCAGCCTCTAAAAATGTAGTTTATAAGCAAGCCTGTTTTTATTTATAAATAATAGTGTTTCTGTCAGAGAAAAGAAACCAGAAGCTTCCTGATTAACTGAAAAGGAGAACTGTAGGAGATGAGTTGCTAATTCTTCTACAAAAAAAATTCAAATGGTTGTAATGAGCAGTTTAAATTACTTAAATGTAGTGACTTATCTAAATGAAGTGAAAATCAGAATTGTTTATGTTTAGTCACAGATATTCAGATAACCTTATTTGTGATATTTTCAGGAATTATTTTTTTCTTTTTAAATCTAAAATGCTGAGCTTTAATATTCCTACTCTTAACAACTTTTGTTTTGTGCATACCTTTTTTTGGCAATTCAGCTACAAGGAAGGATTATAAATATCAACTTGAAAAATCCAGACTGGATCAGGAGTTTGGAAGATGAAATGAATCTAGAGAAGATTAATATTGGGTTGCCTTCATCAGCAAGCTCCACTTTGCTTTGTGAAGATGCCGAAGTTACTGCAGACTATGATATGGAAGGTTTGTTGAGATAAAGCATTCCTTAATTTGAAATGCTTACAGTCCTAAATAATGTGGTTAATTTAATGCATGTATAAATGCGTACCAAGTTTATGCCCATCTAAAACAGATTAGAAATCACATTATTTCCAACAGTATCTCGACAATTTGCTTCAGTCTCGTCTATATTTAAATATATTCCAAATTCAAGAGCACATCCATGTTGAGCCTTTTTCTTAAACACCATTCCATCTTTTGCAAGCAGAAGTTATTACAAATAAATAAAAGATACCTTGAAATCCCCTGCCCAGCCTTCTGAAGAATAATTGAAGCGTGTCATATTGCAAACCACAGAAATAACCTGTGAAGCTAATTGTTTCTTAGATTAATCAACTTCACAGTTGCCACACTGTTATAATTCCTTTTAATATATATTTATTTTATATATATATATATATATATATAAGCATTTGAAGTGTTTTCAATTGGCTTGAATACATATGTATTCTTCATGTGTAGTTTTGGGATGAAAGAATCATACTTCGGTTGCTGAGCTAATTCCTTGGAACTTTGGGGCTTTTCTTGCATAAAATCCCATGCCCAGAATCAGCTTTAATGTGTTTTTCTTCTCTGGGGCTTGTTCTTTAGGAGACATCGATGACTACAGTGCTGAAGTAGAGGAAATCCTTCCTCAGCACCTCCAGCCGACATCGAGTTCAGGGCTCGGAACCTCGCCGAGCTCTTCCCCGCGTTCCAGCCCCTGCCAGTCGCCGACACTGTCAGATGGGCCCACGCTCCCAGTGAGACCCAGCCGAGCCCCAGGAAAAGCTCCTGGACCACCAGTTTCCACACACGGTGTGTACTGCACGGCTCCCCTGCCACCACACCCAAGTTCTGTCGCAGCGTGTCTGTAGAATCCTGGTTCAGCACAGTCACACTCTCGGAATACACCCCTGACAATCCCTACTCCTGTCAGCTCCGAGATATAAATTGTAGTCAGCATATTTGTAAATTGTCAGTGCAATATGAAAACTTGTGGTTAAACACAACCTTTTTTTAAATGACTAAGTGAACTGGTGAACACAATGATGGTGTTTAGAATGGCTTCTAATTAGTTTACTTTAAATGCTCAAATGCCTTGAGAATTCCCTTTGTAGCATTTTTTTCCAGAGAACTTAGTTCACAGGTAAGGGTCAAAATCTAAATTTGGAATGCTGCAATTGGGAAGATTGTTCAGGATTTCATGAAAAACATAAATTAATTAAAACACAAGAGGCAAAAGTTTTAGTTTAGGAAAGCTGCTTCTTTTCATTATTGGTTCATTCCTCTTGTTTTCACTCTCTAAAAAACTTCTGGATCATTGTTTCCAAGGCTGGGGACTGACTGTCCTCTATGTGAGAAAGACTTGCTATTCAAAAAGCTTTTCTGGGTTTAGAATGTCCAAGATACTAATTTTTGCTTTGTTTTCTGTCATATCCTTCAGCTGATTTCCAGACTGGTGCCCAGCAGAAGGAGCCACCCCAGAGCCTGGAGCCAAAGCGTCCTCCACCCCCTCGTCCCATCGCTCCTCCTGCACGTCCTGCTCCTCCACAGCGGCCACCTCCACCCTCAGGTAATGTGGGGACCTTCTCAGGTGCTCTGGAATATTTGTTTTCAAGTATGTGAGATGAACTTGAAAGTGCAAACCCAAACTGTATATTACACTTGGGCCTCACTGGTTTTTAACTGGTATGCATTTAATTGGTATATTTAAAAGCAATCACAGCATGGGAAATAACAGCATTTTTACCACTTAAATATTATTAGGGAATAAGTTTATAAAAACTTATTTTCACAGTTTTAAAAATGTGTTATATTACAGCAGTGTTTACTCAACATTTTATTTCTTATAGCATCTATTTTAAAATAAGATAGAAATAAACTTGTGCATTCATTGATTCATTGCTATTCCTTTAATTTTGGCATCAGTATATATGCATTTTATCATCTCCAAGTTTTTAATGTAAACTTCATTTGGATCATCTGACAATGTGAACAATTGAGCACTAAGAGAAACTGGATGTTCAGAAGCATTTGGGCAACATAGTTAATAACAAACTGACCCTTGTGATTTTTAACTTTCTCATTCTTTTTCTTCCCTCCCACTGTACTGATATTTTTCATTATTGCTGCATTCATTTCTTAAATACTGTCAGGCGGTAGGAGTCCTGCACCTGCTAGAAAAGAATTTGGAGGTAATGATTTTAATTGTTTTTGAATATCACTGCATAGCGAAACTGCTGTGGGGATCTGTTGTGACAATACTTAACATGATGATTTCCAAAGGTATAAAAATGGGCAATTCTCAAAGTTATAGAACTGGATAATTCATAAATGTCACTGTCATTTCTTTCTTTCTTTCCCCTCTGAACTACATTTGACTTTTCAGTGAAATAGTATTTCTCCAGAAGTTGGTATTTTTAAGTCCAAGATGAAGGTTGTTCCAGGTTTTTATTACTTTGTCCTGGGTGAATATATCCAGCTAACTTTTCTGTGAAGTGCTTCTTCAAAGTAGTCTTTGTCCTTCTCTGTCACACATTTTGCTGTCCTGCTTGGACTTAAATCAGCTCATCAATACATGAGAGAGGGTGAGAGTTGTTAGTGGCACTTGCAGGCATTGCCCCTCAGTTGGTAGGAAAGAGAGGTTTTTGACAAAATGCTTCAGAAGTTTTGAGTAATCTCAGAAAATACGTAAACTATTTTACATAGTCTGTAAGTATCAGCTAACTTTGGTGTCAGGCAAAAATGTACTTGGCTCTTAGATACTGGTGAGACAAGGAGGTTTTTATGCCCAACATATAATATTTCAAATGAGTTAATGTGCTGAAGCTTTAGGAAGCAGTTGATAGACCACATTCAAGATAGGTGAGATTTAATTCATTGTTCCTCAGTCCTGTGTAGTTTTCTGTGCGCTGAAACAATCCTGTTTGCCTAGTTTGTCTCAATTGTGCAAAGACTAGTCAGTGGTCTTCTTTTATCCTCTTTCCCAACGTAGATTTCCATAGAATTGTAACTTGCATAAAACTTGTTTTTTATGCAATCATTTGAGACTGTGATATATTTTTTCATATATTATTCCAATGTAAAGCTCTTCACTTTTTTTCTGCTCTACATTTTCCACTCACAGTGTACATGTATAAGCGTAAAGACTTTGCTTTTTGCAGGTACCTGAGCTCAGCTCCAAGCAAGTAAGCATGGGGCTGGAACCAAAATAAATGTCCTTTTGGGTTACTTTAGTGGGCAGAGGGGAGCTGTTTCTCTTCCCTAGGAGGAAGGCTCCTAAAGCTCTGTGGAAATATCCCTGTATAGTGTGTAAGTGGATCAGACTTTGGGTTTAGACTTCCATAACACATGCAAAGGGACACTGATCATGTCTTTAAAATGTTGTGCCTTTTAAATGTTACTTTTTTTTTCCCCTCACCTGTTTTGACCCTTTTTTTCCCCAAGTGCTTTAGTCCCTTTAATGCCCATGGCACTTTTTCTAATGGCTCAGTGTGCTTTGAAGATGAGAGGAGGATTTGGACATCTAAGTGTTTTAGTTTGGTCATATTTTATGTCAGAAGTAACTCAGAATTCAGGTGAACAAGGCTCTGCACTCCTTGCCGGGCTTTATAAAGTGCTGACTTTTTGTATGCTAATATAAAAAAAAAAAATAACTGAGGACTCTATAAGCTCCAGTTTTTTATAGTTAAAAATTAAAATGTTGCCCTCTGTTTACCCAAATTTTTTTTAATACATTACAGATTAAATTTTCAGAGAACATTAAAAACTATAAAGGCTGCTAATTGTCAATTGAAGTTAATAACTAACATTTGTGGGGTTTTTCCCTTTAATACTAGTAGTCAGAGTTTTCCTGATTGTTGCAGCCAAGGCTTTTATCCTTGGGTTTAAACTGTTTTTCATGGTCTGTAAGATTAATATATTCCTAGGCTGTCCTTTGTAATAGCATTATCACAGCATGATAATTTTGCTTTCTCACTATTGACGAGTATTATGAGTAAGTGAAATCTCAGGTGTTTATCCTCTGGTACCCTCTGTGCCATTTCTCTCCCATTTCTTAATGTTTTTTAACTTGCCAAATCCTCTCAACCAGAGATCTTGCTCTCTCTGTCTGCTGCACTGACATAGGAATGTGTGCCTATGTCTCCCTTCTGCTGAAAGGAGCTGGCTTTACTCGTCCTCCTGCATAAAACAAGAGCTGTGGAATGTTCCTGGGCAATGCCCTACTCCTGTGCAGTGCCATACCGTTTTAGGAACCCAGTATATGCTTGACGATATTGCAGAAATAAAGTAATTCAGCATGGTTATGAAAGATTCACAATCTTCTTTCTCTCAATCTGAACTGTTAAACCAATTGGTACAGCTGTCCCAAGTGCACAGTGCTGCATGGAGGCAACTTAGTAATACAGTTCTTCAGGATACAGTACATTATAGGAAGTGGGAAGCATTGCTTTCATCAAATTTCTTATTCAGATGTACCGTGACAGAAATAGACTACTGTTCTGAATGAGAGGGATCAGGCTTAATGTTGCAGGTGGTAAGTGCTCTGCTTATTTGTTCCCCAGTGTTTGAGTGCAGGTCTGTGCTCTGCTTCATGAGAGGTTCAAGACCAGCATGTCAGATCACACTCAATAGCCAAAAGTTTGTGGAGAGTGAACATTTTGAAGGAATTAAATTCTCTTTCAACTGTAATGTAAAATTAAAATGATAGATATTATTAAACATGTTTGTACTCGATGACTTGTAATTCACACCAGTCTGGTTCCTCATGCTGCTACAAACAGTTGTTTCCTACAGGTGACTGTAATGTATCTAGACCAGAGTTAAATTGTATAAAGCTGTCTTGTGGCAGTGTTCTTTCTGTTTTTTCTTTCTCAATCTCCTGCTTTTCTTATGCAATGTACAGCTTCTCTTCTTTCTCTGAAAAGGTCTTGGAGCTCCTCCCAGTCCTGGGGTAGCTAGGAGAGAAGTAGAAGGTAACATAACAATTTTTGTATTCTAGAAATGGATTTCTAATTTAACACTTGAGTAATATCATTGCCCTTGTGATACTAAAGGTGGTTTCATGAAGGTATTTATCATGTAGGATCTTTCTTCTTTTATTTAGCATACCTTTCACTCATCCAGGTTTTCAGTGGTGGTGGGAATTGTTACAGAGGTCATTTATGAAAAGCAAAGTGAAAACTTGGAGTGCCCCTAATCTAGAATGCTTTTAAGGCTGACCCTCAGAGGAAGCTGTAGCTGACTGGTCATCAGAGCGACCATTATACCTGTACCTAAATCAGGAATCTAGGGAGCCTGACTTTTCATAAAGAACTACATACATTCATATATTCTGGGGAGATAAACTTCTATTTGAACAATTTAGTTTATAATTTAATATTTTGCCTCTTTTCTAAAGAGCAGTGTAGGTGTTTTGATTCTGATAGACAGCTGTGTGTAACACACAGTTATGAGGAGCATTTCTGGTTGGAGTACATGGAACTACAGCTGGATGGGTCCTGCTTTAGCCATGCCAGCGGAGTTATGGGCTTGGATTTCTTCCTTGTCCCTCAGGAATATGTCCTTCACAGCAAACAGCAATACAAGTCCTAACAGAGTCATTGGCAGGGTTTCCTCCTGTATGCTACAATTAATTTTGGCTGCATTGCTGGTTCATTTTTCTAAATTAGCAAAATCACTCTATGCATAGAATATTTGAGGTTGGAAGGCATCTTTGGTGGTTATCAATTCCAGCTGCATGCTCCAAGGAGGGTAAATTGGCACCGGGTTGCTCAGGGTGGGAGCTGCTTCATGAGAACAGTGCCCACAAACCCATTCTGACTGGTTCCAGGGCAGTCTGATAGCTGGAAGCTGATTTGATGAACTGTGTGATGCACCACAGAGTTCCTTCCACTGTCACTGACATGGTGACTTTGCCTTCCTGGGAAATAAGCAGCAGAAACTCAAGCCAGAATCCCAAACCTCCATGCCTGTTAGAAATTGTGCACTTTTCTGAGCTAAAGGTCATTTTTTCACCTCTTGCACTACCCATTTTGAATCAGTTTGCATCTGAGGTTGTCATCAGTGTGGCCATGGTGAAGCTGATGCTCTAACAGATATATCCCATAAACGCAGAGAGTGGGTTCAGGAACTGTTATATCAGTTCTCTTCGTTTTAACCACTGCTTGTACTTGAACTTGAACTTGAACCACTGCTGCACACTTGAACATGTACAGAATATACCACTAAACAAAGCAGCTTCCAACACAAGAGCACAGGGTACCTGTATAAGTGTGTGTCTCTGGCTTGGAACAAATAGGATGTGATTGAAATAATTTGTAATAAAAAGGGTCAAATTACATGTGTGCCATGCATAGGAGTGTGTTAGTGTCAGCTGGTGGATGTGTAATAAATTTTGAAATTTTGAAAAAATCATTGGTATCTCCTTGCTTCCATTCTCAGTAGTAATAATGTAACATCATCATTAATACCCATTTGTGGTTTATCTAACAGAGATATCTAATTTTTTTTCCATGCTTCAAAGCACAAAAAAGCCCTGGAACACAAAGAAAAGATAATTTAGGTAATAGATACATGCTTTGTACTAATTATAATACAGACAAAAGATGATTTTGAAATAAGTGCTAAGTCAGTAATCTCTAATATCTGTTTCAGTTCGTAATCAGCCTCCACATGCAGCGGGTACAACCAGACCGGTAGGTACTGTTTTAAGATCATTTTCCTGCTAAGTGTCTGCTCTTTATTACATCAAGGTTTCTGTTAGTCATAGCAGATGTAAGAAATGTGCATAGTTGACTGTCAGTTTCTTTGAGTTAATTAATTACCTCAACAATTCTTGTCTATTGACTAAAAATACTACGGGGGGGAAAAAACCCACCAATGGATTACATAAACAATTGACATCTTATGATTACTTGATGTGTTATGGGGTTGTGTACCTTGTTTTAAAGACTAATTTTCATAAAGGTCTTCATGTAAAAATAAAACATTCAACTGTTTCAGCAAATATTAGTACTGTGTTTCATTCCTTTGTTTGTGGAATGGAACTGAAGGAAGGGAGTGAAGGGATTTATGGGCATTTAAATGCTTCACTCCACACAAGAAATCAAGAGATAAAATATATCTGCCTGATTTTTTTAACAGTAACTAGTAGGAGACATGCATGAGGGAAGAGGAAAGTGTTTTAACAGGTCTTCTTAAATAATTACTGAGTTATGGGATTGTTGATAATTCTTTGATTTTGCAGCATATTTCCAGTATTGGAACTTCTGAAAACTACCGTTGAAAGTCTCCATTGAAATAAATTTTACCAATTCATTTTTCTCAAAGAGATTGATTCTTAACAGTGAACAATTCATGATCTTGGCTCTTTTTTTTATTTTCCTGGAAATGTAAAATGGCCTCTTCTAAAATTTGCATAAAGAAAAACTGGTACATACAAAGGAAAGAATATTTTCATTTTTCAATCTGTGCTTCCCTTTTTTTTTTTTTCTTCATAATCTGGAGCTAGCACAGGGTTTGCCATTTCTAAATCCAAAGAAAATCTGTACAGAAGAGACTTCACCAGTGTCTTGGTACTGGCATAAGAGCAACGTTTTTTGTCCATATTATCAAAACAGAAAAAGCAAAACCAAAAAGTCTCCAAAACCCAAAAAACACCAAACATATTAAAAGGCCTGAAAAAACATCTCCTAAGATGCCTTAGCTCAACCCTTGCTTGGATTTCCTAACTAACATTCCAGGACTTGAAGGGAGCTACAAGAAAGATGGAGAAAGAAGGGACTGTTTCCAAGGATCTGGAGTGCCAGGCCAAGGGGGAATGGCTTGAAACTGCCAGAGAGCAGAGTTAGATGGGATATCAGGAAGGAATTCTTTCCTGTGTGGGGGATGAGGCCCTGGCACAGGGTGCCCAGAGAAGCTGTGGCTGCCCCAGGATGCCTGGAAGTGTCCAAAGCCAGGTTGGACAGGGCTTGGATCAACCTGGGATAGCGGAAGGTGTCCCTGCCTGTGTCTGGAACTGGATGGGTTTTAAGGTCTCTCCCAACTGAAACCACTCTGTGATTCTAGGAATGTTTCTTCCCTTTGTCTTGGGTGATTTTTTGGATTTAATTTCAAGGATTTTAGGCCCAGGGACAGTAGCTACAGTGGGTACTGCTTCTCACTGAGGGATCCTGAGGGCTGATTTACACTTTCTTTCTCTTTGTTTTCTGTTCCTTTTTGATATATTTTTAATTTTTTTAATGTACATTTTAGTGTATAATCCAATCATCCTCCTGCCTATTATCAGAATATTCAAAGAAATAACAAAATGCATTTGGCAGTCTCAGGCCAGACAGGAATTTATGAGATCAGTTGGCTGAAAGAGTTCAGAACTTGGTAAATGGACCAAGCCAAGCATAAGGAATCACGTGATATACAAAGTTAGGGACATATATCTAGTAAAACTTAGGTCAAGAATGATACTTCTTTTTATAGTGAAGTTCCTTTGCTTGTTTGTAATTAATTTTTGCATACTGTTGTTCAATAGAGTTTGCTCTGAAAACCATTTCTAGAATGTCCTGTGGTACACAACATTTCACAGGAAACAAATGTTACAAACTATATTGTCTCACAATCCTTTTTCCCTTGAACTCTTGAAATTTTTATCCCAGGGCCTTTTATTCAGCTGTCAGTGTGGTGTTTGTAATTTACTCTGCTTCAGCTGTAATCTGGAATAGCTTCCTATGTCTCTTTAAATACTGATGTAGATTTTTAAATTTACTTTCCCAGCATATGAACTTCTTTTCCATCAACTTCAGCAAGACTTCAGCCTTGAGATGAGGCAGAATGTGTGTTTCATTAATACTGTTTGTTGAGAAACAGGAGACCTCCAGATAAAGTAGTTGCTCTTGTTGGTTTTGTTGCTTATAATTCATAGGCATAGGTAAATTATCTTATTAATACCAGCAGAATAGTAATTGTTTCTAACATCGTTTGCACAGGTAAATATTTATATAAAGTTGAAAATAGTTGTAAAAATCCTTTGCTTTGAATTGAACCATCATAATATTTTGAAAATATATTCTTTGTTCTTGCATGTGCATAAAAAATCAGTTCAGCAGCTGTTATCAAAGAATTTATTTTTCACAGAATCCTGCTTATCCTGAATCATTTAGCAGTAGATGACTACAGATCCAAAGTTAACTAAAATACTTTCTTTTTACCAACTTTCCCCGTCAGACTGTTCCTCCTCGAGCTGGAGTTATCAGTGCCCCACAAACCCATGTCCGTCCCTCAGGGGCAAGACCAGCACCTGAAACTCAGACCAAACCAACTGAGCCACCAAGGGGTAAGTTTCCTTTCGAAGTTAAATACAAATGTCACTATTCAGTCAAGTGCTACAGTCTATGGTTTGAATGCTTTGTTTTCAACAAATCTCTCCAATTTTCACTAGAAATTAAGATTCTTGGATGTAATAGCATTTGGCAGTTCGTGTTAAGCATCCACAAATATTGCAGACCCTTTCTAGATGCTAATCTCAAGATCACTTGAGATCTTGACCCATAGTTTTCATGGTATCAGAGAAACTGAGTAAAGATTGCACTGTTTGGTCTGAGCACACTGGTGTGTCCCATTCTGGCTGTTGATCACTGGACACTTATGCATTGGTAGTTCTGTCATCATAAGATTTGGAATAGCATTTATGTCTGACTCTTAAAGCAACTTCTTAAACTTAGAGTTTAAAAAAAAAACTTTATACATATAAAAATACATGTTTTATAATAGTGACTTCCAAAATACTTTTCAGTACAACTGAAGTACATTAAGGAATGATGTGGTTTCTGGTTCTGTGTTTGTGTAAAATCTCAGCATGGTTTGTGTTGGAAGGGACCTTGAAGATCATTTAATTCCATGCTTCTCCCTATGGGCAGGGCCACCTTCCACTGTCCAGGTTGCTCCAAGCCCTGTCCATCCTGGCCTTGGACACTGCCAGGGATCCAGGGGCAGCCACAGCTTCTCTGGGCACCCTGTGCTAGGGCCTCATCTCCCTCACAGGAAAAATCTTTTCCTGCTATCTCATCTAACCCTGCCCTCTGTCAGCTTAAACTTAAGTAACAATTTTTAATGGAAATCTACCGAGTTTTTGATGATTTCCAGTCCCGTTGTCATGAACACTGGCTGTTCTTACAGCCCCTTCTTTGCAGTTCTCTTTGGTGCTTCCCCATCCTACCATCCTTAAGATTGGTTACAACTCTGTACTGTGAAAATCACTGCAAATGTACTTCCAGGCTCACCATTGCTTCCTGAACCACTAAAGCCTCAGGCTGCTGGACCTGCTCAGCCCAGCACTCCTGTGCTAAGGATGCAGGAGCCCCTGATCCCTGTGGCACCGCATCCATCTCAGGCCAGTGCCCCGCAAAGTCTGGAGCCCCCGCAGCCGCCACCCCGTAGCCGCTCATCTCACAGTTTGCCTTCTGAGCCTGCTCCCTCCCAGCAGCAAGTAAGTAAAAAAATTCTTGTAGATACCTTCTTTCACTCTGTAAATTAACACGTCTTGTACTGGATGCTGCAGACTTGTGAGGAACTCTTAAAGCAAACACAGAAACAAAAATACAGGTCTGAAGATTGGATTCAATGGCCATGGGGGTCTAGGAGAGTAATAATTGCTTATGTATTGTCCATGAATAACTAACATCTTAAATACTAAACACTGAATTTAGAATTTTTTACGATGGCCTTACAATTTATGGACAGCTCATTCTTAAAATCTTGTCATTTGGCAACTTTCTATGGAAAAACACTCAATCTAAAAAATTTAATTTTATAATGGTATGTGCATGACAAGCTGTAGAGTAAGTAGCTAACACAGGTTTTAAATAGTTATTGCATGTGGTGCTTTATGTTCGTGATCATTCATTGAAGGGAGATGATATTGATAAATAAATTAATCAATTAAATCAGTATATTAATAAATACTTAAGAGAAAGAGAATTCTCCCCATTCTCCAGTGTCAGTTAAAATACAGAAACCTATCCAATAATGTGAAAATTTCATACAGTAACATTAACATTCTGTTCTCTGGGAACATTTAGACTGTTACGATAAAAAATCACCAACTTTTTCTAGGAAAAAGCATAGTTTCTTACTACTGCTTAAAAAGGCAGAAGCAGGTTTTCAGTGCTGCTCAGGATTTTTCTTACGCCTGTATCTGAAGGCCTTTTTTGCTACAACAGTTAATGCCTATTTTGTACCACACTGAAGCAGCCAAATTCAGTCCTCAGTGAGCTGATTTTTGAATTCAAACTGAAAAAGCTTTAAATGCTTTTCCTTTCTTTCTCCTGAATCTCTTTCTTTGCCTGTGAACTGCTTTTAATTTTGGAAACTTAGACCCAAAAATACAGTTTTCTGAATAAAGGTCTTTAAAGAAACACAAGGTCTCTTGAGAGGTAGTGAATCGCAAGCCCATCCTTCTGTGCAAATCTTGATTGTCATATTGAAGAAATTAAATCTCTCCTTATAAAAATAATTGCTTGTACAGTGTGAATATTCAGGACTCTATACAACCCATACATTGGAAAAGAGAAATCGTTACTGTAAATAGATCTTCTTTACTGTAAAGAAAGGAAATTCTAGAGTTCCATAGAATGAGAGGCATTATGTTTTTTTCAGCTTGCAAAACTATTCCTATAGATGAGGGATAATACCAACATAGTTTCCAGAATGAGAGCTATGGGGCTTTTCATGTTAGTAGACTAGAATTAGACCATCCCTACTCAGATTCATATGATTCATCTCCAAAAAGCAGCACAATCAGTTGCACAATGAGTGTCTGTATGGAAATATCATTAGAATGGACTTGAGTTGGTCTTTTATGACTCTTAATGGTTGAGCTTACAGTAGAAGACAATAGAAATTGAAAAATTAGTGTAGTGTGTAGTAAATCCTTGTGGTTGGTATTCATAGCTCAAAAAATGGCTTTGTGAAAACTTCTGAAAGTATTTTTAACATGAGGTTGCTTTGTTAATTGGATTTTCTTCCTAATTTTCTTTCCTTTGATGTCTGTTTCTCTTTCACAAGCAGGAGCAACCGTCAGGGTAACAGGTATCTATTTACCAATCTTGTATGTAGCCTCCATCTATTCAAGCAGAAAAGATGTATGAATGTTGTTTTCATACATCTGCAGTCCCATCCCTGTTAAAAACCACCCATCTGCATTCATGGATTGACTGTCATACCATAGTTTGCTTTTTCCTTTCATAGTGCATTTAAAAATGAGACTGTATTTATTAGGGCCAGAGCAACTATTTTGTGTCATGATCTTTTATGAAACAATTGGACCCTCACCTATGTTGCTTAGTCACTGCTGAGCCTCCTGACTGCAGTCTGTGTGGGGAAAAAAAGATCAGTGTTAGCAATAAGCATTCTCTTTAATGCAAATAAATCCTGATGCTATTGCACTGCCAATTTTTTTTTTCAAAATAAACCCCATATATCACATTTCTCAAGCAACAGGAGTAACTTCTCAAGGAACTTACTATGACCCAAAGCAAAACAAACAGTTACAATTTTTAAAACATTTGGTTCTAGAGTTACTCAAAGCAAATTTTTATTTAGAATAAGGAGCAGTTTGGATTCATAGTTTCTTTGGGATCTTCTAAATAATGACCACAAGACTTAACCAGTTGGTGCCAGGCTGCATTTGATCTCTATTCCTTCAACACTTCAGTTTTTCACATTTTCCCTGAAGTTACTCAATGCCTTTGTTTTAATATTATTCTGCAAAAAACTTCAACTATAGACAGTCAATTCAACTGTTTGGGTATATTAAGTTTATCTGTTAAAATCTTAAAATATTGTTGTGATATTTGAATTCTTAGAAGCTGTTTCACTTAAGCTTAATTCATTTGATAAGGGGAAGCTCCAAACTCTGTTCCATCAGTGTGCATTCTGAACGAAGTAGATACTGCACCTTTTAGGATAGTTTGTACAAGGTAAAAAAGTTGTGTTGTTGTTTGAAGCATTGTACAAAACCAGGAATATTTTAGTTTTAAAAGCTGAGAAATTCTGTGGAGAAAACGGTCTTCTCCAAGGATAACTTGTTATTTTAATTATGAAATCAGTGATTGTCCCTTTCCATGCCAAGAAGTACTGGAGATGCCTAGGAATGCCTATCTACACAGAAATGTCTGACTGCATATACTAAAACACTAATGTTTCCTTTCATTGTGGTGCTTTAATGCTGTTTGTAACATCAGTATGATAAACTCCCAAACAATGTAACCTGGAGCTTTTAATTTCATAGTTGTGCTGGGCTATCCCTTGCTTAGAATACAGTAGCATTTCCCCAACGTTTTCTTAACCAACGTTCATTTAATGTTTTTTGCTGGGATTGTGACCTGCAGGAAGTAGGTTCCAGCTGCATCAACCACCGAGGAGGGGGGGAGTGGTGTTCAACAATTTACAGGCTTTTTGTTAGATAGGGGGCTCAGGCTGTTGTTTCCATTCTAGTTAAAACAAAACCGGGTTGAAGTTTCAGCTGAGAAGTGAGAAGGGGGGCAGTAGGAATAACCTGGAACCAGCTGCATTATTCCTGAGCACATTGTTTTCTTTGCAGCTGAATCCCAACGGGACATACGGCACTAACCCCGAACCCCAGCTCAGCAGTGACCCTTTTGAAGACCTGTCATTTCAGCTGCTCGTGTCCAAGATGCAGACGTCTGTCCGAATATCACCTGCTCCAACCTTAAACCAAAAGGAGTTGATACAGTTGCCTTCAGCAAGGCAAAGAAATGTGGATAATTTGAATACTGTAAATTGCATGCCAGCAATGCCTCCTATTCCAACCTTTCACTCATCCCAGGAACATCAGCACAGCTCTCCAAATCCATTTATTACTGGGCTGAGCTGCTCAAATCCATTCGCTGAAAGAACTCCTAATGCTGGGAACCCATTTAGGACAGAAACACGGGAGTCCGGGATAATCTCACAGGTACTGGTAGGACCTGCTGCTTCCCACCCATTCCCTCCTCTGCCCCCCCCCAGCTGTAACACAAGCAAGCCTGTGTTTCCTGTGGATGCAGCTGAAAATACATTTTGCTTGCGAAGTAAATCTCTCAAAGTAGAAAACATACAGCCCAAAGGGTGGGTGACGTTTGATGAGGACGAAAGCTTTCACACAAAGCTGAAGCCATCTGCGAGTGTTCCGGATTTTAAGCGACTCGGCTCCGGGAAATCAGCTGGATTCCCAGGTTTGCTGGGAACTGAACAAAAGACTTTTCTTGGTTCAGACTTTAACTTTGATGGTGACTGGAATAAAAGTTCTACTGATTGCTTCTGTACCATGCCAGCAAGAAAACCACCTGCACCCCCTGTTCCATCCAGAGCAACCAGCAACAGGTCCCCTGCAGATCCCTTCCCCTCCCTGGCTCCCAAGGTGTCACCAACTCACGATTTTACAGAAAGATAGACGGTCAGAGATACGAAAGGTTGTATTTGTTGCTACATTTATCCAGTAGAATAATTGGGCATTTGAGATTATTCTGTGTGCAATAATTAATTGTTAAATGCACTGAAACTTAACTCTGCTCATAAACAGCCACTTCTGCTTGTGTATAAATTTTGAATGTGTATATATGGTAGAGCACAAAAAATGGTCTGAAGTTTATTAAAATCTCAATGTAATAGTATTTGAATAGACAAAAAGAGAAGAAGGGTGAGCTACTGTCTCACTAAAACCTATCAATCCTGGACACAGATTTTTGATTAGGGAGCTCTTTCATTTCTGTTCTCCTTTGTGGAATTTTACAAGAAGAGGCTCCCTGCTGGTAGCCTCCCCTCTCCCTTTTGACTGTTTTGTTAGTTGATATTTATAAGTATTTACCAAAGAGCTGCCAAAGTTTATTGAGATTTGAATGTTGACAAGTATTGTTTAGAAGCTGTTTAATTTATAACAGAGGCTATGGATATTTGTAAGGCCTATATTTGAATTTGAGGCACAACAAAAACAGTTTACTTTCAAAATAGAAACAAAACTTTGCATATTAATATATTCAATTAATCTCCTGTGTCAGTACATTTCAGTTACTAAATCCTATTGTGACATACACTCACTAGCACTAATTCAGAATAATTGTTCCATATCATCCATTTATTCATTACTATTTTAACTGTGCTTTTTTTTTTTTTTCCACAAATTTGAAACAGCTGATATAGCAAGCTTTTCCTCAACCTCTGGAAAAAGTCCCCTTTGGCTTTTGAGATACAAAGCAGTATTTACCAGTTGCAGACTTTGTAGTCTGCCAGCCAGGGGGTGAAACAACACGCTTGGATTGTATTTAAAGTAGTGAAATATCCCGGGGCAGCACACTTTTTAAATGCTCAAATGCTCTCACAACATGATCCATGAAATAATCCACTGTTCCTTCGGACAGCCCCTGGTTAGCCACGAGCTGCAGCTGCCTAGAGGAGTGATAGTGAGTTTTCTATTGCGCTTATTTCCGTTCAGGTCATTCAAGTTGTACATTTGGAACAGCAGTGGTACTACTTGTGCTTCGGTGTGTGAGTTACCTTGTTTTACTTGCTGTTGCTGCAAACATCTGTGTGGTTGATGTTTTGGTATATTCTTACATTAGCAAACCAAATTCAGGGGGGAACTTTTGCTAGTGGGAGTCACGTGGTAAATATGTTGTCGAATTTTAATTGCAGTGATTAAAAACTATCTGTCTGAACTGTACCTGGTGTGCGGCACCTCTGCACTTCACAGGACTGTGGGGACCACAGGGAATGCTCCAAAATTCCAGTGTGTGTGTGTGTGTGTGTGTGTGTGTGTGTGTGTATATATATATATATATGAGCTGTAGAAAGGCCCTGCCATGTGTTGACAGGAGCAATGAGCAACAGTAGATGCTCTGAAAACACAGAGGATGGAGGTGAGACCCACTCCCCATGCGTCCCTGGACTCTCGGTGTCCCCTGTCCCGTTGTCCCTGCTCACCTGGAACACCCAAGTACACATGAAATATTCCCACCCTTCTGCTCCGGGTGGTCATTCACTCTCTGTGTCCCTGTGTTACCAAATCCTCCTAAATTGTCAGGATAAGTAAAACCCTCTACAACTGTCTTTTTAGTGTCAGCAAGTCAGGCAATACTTTATTCTTCTCCAGGAGCAGTGTGGCTGACAAAATTCCAGCCTCCACACAGACACTGATACTGAACTTTTTTACTTATGTATACATTTTAGTAAGCAAAGGCATTAACTTTCATTGGTTCTAAATTACATCATTATCTTTCATTAATTAGTATTCTGTCATTTACTGGTTATTGATTTCTTACTTCTTATGCTAATTAGTCCATACTGCTATATCTTTTTCTATCTTTACATTTATTAGGGAATTTCCAGTGCATATACTGAGTTTTTATCTGATAGTTTCTGTGTGTCCTTGTAATCCATAAATTCTGCATTCTAGATGTCCAGCCTCACCAGTCCCTCTTTCTCTTCCGGGCTTTGTTCATTGGACATATCCGAGTTAGTTTATCAAAATTGAATGTTTCAGGGCTTTTCCCAAGCTGTCCCCAAAAAAGTAACTTACAACAACTTTGCTAAATACTGGCTAAGAATGATTTTAGAATAGTCCACTATTTATAATTTCTATACATATAGGTGATGATTAATTAAAACAATTAATTCAAAAGCAATTAAACTCGTTAACTGCAATTAGGAAGACGGTCTGTCGTTTCCAACGGCGGGCGGGGCGCGCGGGCCCTTTAAGCGGCTCCCGTCCCCTCACGGAGCGGCCGGAAGTGGAAGCGGCGGCGGGACCGGCGGAGGCGCCGCGGTGGCGGCTCTGGAGCGTCCCGGCGGATCCCGAAGGATCCCGGTGCTACCGGCGGAGGCGGCAGCGGCCCTCCCCCGCTCTCAGGGCCTCCCGAGGCGCCGGCCGCGGGCGGTCCCCGCGCTCCCTCCCTGCCGCGGGTATCCAGGGACTCGGCTCCGTTGCTGAGGGGCCGCCGAGGCTCGGCCATGGTACGGCTGCACGTCAAGCGTGGCGGCGAGAGCCAGTTCCTGCTGGAGGCGCCGGGCAGCGCCCGCCTGGCCGAGCTGGCGCCGCTAGCCGCCCGCATCCACAACGGGCGGCTGAAGGTGCAGCGCCTGTGCTCAGGTACCGCTTGGGGCCGCGGGGGGCGGGAACGGCCCACAGGCAGCGAGAAAGCGCCGCCTCTGGTCTTAACATAGCTGTGATCGCACAGCGCAACCGCGTGTGAATTCCGGGCTTTGGTGTTCTAGTGAGGGCACTGCACCCCGCTGAATACTCTACCGCTGCGTGCGCCTGCAGGTAGTGCACGTAGTGGCTGCTTAAATCAGGGAATCGGGGAATGGTTTGGTTTGGGAGGGACCTTAAAGCTCCCGCAGTCCCAAACCCTGCCGTGGGCAGGGCCGCCTTCCGCTATCCCAGGTTGCTCCAAGCCCCGTCCAACCTGCCCTTAGACATTTCCAGGCACCCAGGAGCAGCCGTGGCATCTCTGGCGCCCTGTGCCAGGGCCTCACCACCCTCACAGGGAACCATTTTTCCTCAGGATCTCATCTAACCCTGCCCTCTGGCAGTCTGAAGATATTTCCCCTTTTCCTGTTACTCTAGGCCCTTGTCCAAAGTTGTCCTTGAGGGCATTGTGAAGTGCTCCTTCGTGACCAGCAGTGCCCCACCCTGTGTGTGAGGTGATACTGGCTACCACCAGCATCCCCTGCCATGCAGTGGAGTTAACATGTCTGAATTAGTGCCGAGTTCACTTCTGGGGCAGCTTTAAAAGACATTTCTCATCCCACTGTGGGGCTGTCAGAGCAGAGATTCCTGTCAGCTCTCTGGGTGTGCAGCCCGCTCACACCTGCTGTGTAACAGCCACAATATTTGTGGGGTGTCTGAGGCCATACTGACACTGCTCTGAAGTTTAAAGAATCTGACCAGGGAAATACCAAAATAAAAGATTTATGACCACTAAATACCATGAGGGTTTGCATCCCTGTGGGTGTCATTTGTTATTTTGTTTTACTGGTATGTAAAATGTATAAATTTTAACATAATTACACCATCCCTATCTATATATGTGTGTTAATATCCCTTATTATTTATTCCTTATATTTACCTGTTTAAAAATGAAAAGCTAGGGGCAAGGTTTATGTGCATGTACAACGTGTGAAAGGCTTTTGTAAATGGACTATAGTAACAGACACTTAATCTTGTTCTCTAAACACTCTAAAGAGATGGAGGAGCTGGCAGAGCATGGTATTTCCTTACCTTACAATATGCAAGGACTGACAGAGGAGCAGATCAAAGAGCTGAAGTTGAAGGATGAGTGGGCAGAGAAGTGTGTTCCAAGTGGTGGAAGCATCTTCAGAAAGGATGAAATGGGGCGAAGAAATGGATTTGGTAAGTCAAATGTCAGTTCTTGTTTCCTTCCCTTCAGACACAGACAAACCATAATATAGCAGGGAAAAACAAATCTCTAAACCTGGAATGGGATAGCCAAACTGTAAGTTCCACACACAGGAATTCTGTCTTGGGTTGGAATCTGGGATAATGCTGATTAACAAGCCTGAAGAGCAGTATCTCTCTTCAGCACATGAACAGTCACCAAGAGCAAGTTTGACTGTTCCAGTTTAGTTTACTCTCCCCATAGGTAAATGTACTCTGGAAAACTAGTTTTTCCCAGGGACTCCAAGATATATCAACAGATTTTTTTTTTCTAATATTTCTCCTTTTTTCTCACTGACTAGGACTCAGATTCACTGAGCATGTGTTTGTAAGTAGAGGACAGCCTTGTGATACTGACAAAGTTAGAATATTGAACAGTGCCGAACCAAATGTCTTCAAATGATGCACTCACGTGGGATATAAGATGGGAATGAGTATGCTTTAGCTAGATTTTTGTTTTTGAGGACAGGCTTTTTATAGCAATTAAAATAGATAAGTGATATGAAATGTACAGCATGTTTGCGAAACTGTCTTCACTGTTAGATTGAGATTTTAATTAGAATTAATTAATTAGAAAAGTCAGAAAACTGCAAACTGTTACGCACAGTTAAAGCATGTCTGCCAGTACAGACCAGCAGGGAAGGAGCTTTACTTGGTTTGTTGTGGAGGGTATGGGATTATGGTTGTTGCTTTCTACTGAGGACCTTTGTCTCAAATGAAGTTCCAGATCATGGAATTACAGAATAGTTTGGGTTGGAAAGGATGTTTAAGCTCATCCACTTCCATTCCCCTGCCATGGGCAAGGACATCTTCCCCTAGACCACACTGCTCCAAGCCCCATCCAATATGGCCTGAAACACTTCCAAGGACGGGGCAAATACCAGTCACATGTCTTTGGGAAAAGTAAGTTTGTTTTCTCTGTGAAAAGTACTGCTTGTTTCTTAAGTAAGTAAGAAATACAGGAATGAGTGATCTAACTGGTAAATTGGCTGCAGCTTAGTGGTATTTCTGCTGCTTTATGATTTAACACTGTTTCATTTGCTCACAGTGCAATCTGGACAGAATGTGTGCTTGGTTTCTTTACAGTAAGCGTAGGCTATGAAATGTGTCTCTTACTTTTAGCTCCAAATGAAAAAATGCAGCAAGTTATAAAGAAGACAATAGAAGAATCCAAGGCATTAATCTCAAAGGTGAGTTTCCTCAAGTGGTCTGTGGGCTTTCCTAGTAAGTGCTGTGGAGTTTGGCATCTGAAAAAATCAGACTTTTTTCAGTGCAAGGGCTCACAGTTGTTGAGAAATGCCAGGAAGTGAATAGCCTCATAAAACCTGACATTTTGGTTAATGATTTTCTTCAAGGTTTTGGCAAGTGGTTCAACAGGTTAAGGAATCAGATACTAAACTCCAAGGGAATGCTGACAGCCGAGCCCATGTGGAACGATTAAATCACATTCAGTTTTATCCTTGCAGTTTGCTATTGATGTGTTCTTTGGGTGAATGCTTGTCGTGCTTTCTGGTGAAAAATTAACTGCATTCTGTGCTGTTTTTGGAGTTAATGAAGTCTTTTGACTTTTATGTGTAATTAATTGAAAAATATGTTCTAATCTCTTAGATTATCACAGAATCACAGATGGTTTGGTTTGGAAGGGACCGTAAAGCTCATCCAGTCCCACCCCACTGCCCTGGGCAGGGATACCTTCCACTAGACCAGGTTGCTCAGAGCTCAATCCAGCCTGGCCTTGAACACTGCCAGGAATGGGGCAGGGGTTGGACCTTGGTTTGACAAGCACTTGGAGTCGTGCTCAGTCCCGTTGAGTATGTGTTTTCAAAGACAAGCACAAGGTTTGCCCTGATGGGACAGTGCTCTCAGGCATTCAAACTCACATTGCCAAATCTGTAGGTGCTCTATGTCATGTTTCAGCTTTTGTATGACTTTGAAACACAAATTTAGTAACATTTATTAATGGAGTTAAGGATAGTTTGGGAAGTGGTTTGTTAGGTTCACCACTTTATAATGAAAAAAAAGAAGAAATGTGTATTTGAGGTTGTAGTGGCATGTTAATCAGATCAAGAACATCCACAAGGAGGCAACATTCCCTTACCTTAGTACTTAAGAAACTGTTAAATCTGTAGGGAAGACCTTTATTTCTTATCTTCCAGATGTGTCATGTTCCTCTTTTATCCTTGCCATAGGGTTTGCAATGATCTCAAGTACTTGGTCTTACAGATCTCTGCATGAGCTGTGCAGTTTGCCAAGCTTTTCACTTCTGCTTGCATGTGCTCTATTTTTGTCTCGACTTTTAAGTCTCTTCCCCATCCCTTGTTTGAATTTTGCTGGCTTTAATCATGTTCATGAGTCACAAGTGATTGGAGCCAAAGCGTTCCTGTCTGGCATCTGTGGTCCTGAGTGTTCTGGTTTGAGTCCTGTGTTCCACAGGCAGTTGTGTTCTGCACAGTTTAGTGATTTCCCTTGTTTGTTTCCTCTCCCACCCTATGTAAGCAGGCTAAACAGAGGGGCCAAAAGTGAGAGATGTACTCCCAAGTCAGTATTCCAGTGAGGAAATTTGCACTCCTAATACCTTTGTGCAGCCTGTTAGCTCTTCAGATCTCCTGTCACTTAACCTTTGAACTGGCCACAAAGCTAAGTCTTTCTGCAGGTTTGCTTTTATTTTACAATGATCCCTGTCTGTGTTTCAGAAACAAGTTCAGGCCAACGTGTGTGTTAACATGGAGATGGTGAAAGACGCATTGGAGCAGCTCCGAGGGGCTGTGATGATTGTGTATCCAATGGGATTGCCTCCACATGATCCAATTAGGATGGAGTTCGAAGATAAAGAAGACTTGTCAGGAACTCATGTATGCAGTAATGTATTCCCATTATATGTAGTCCTGGGTTAAACATGGGCTATGCTGTTCTTCATCTTACTGTTTTGTTTATTTATTATTGAATAATTCAATTATTATTAAATAATTAAATATTTATTTACTTCATCTTATTATTTTGTTATTGTTATGAAGGTTGTTTTTACCTCCAGTGTGGAGAATTTGTTGCCCAAAGTGTTTATATTAGATCAAGATTGAATGGAATATAAATAAAAAAACCATAGATGAGTTTGAGGAGAAGGATGTAGAAGTAGAATGTAAAATTATATTTCATGTTGGGAATTCCAGAAAGATGTTTTTTTTTTTCCTCAGAAAAAAAATAAATCTGGTTTTGAAAAAAAAAAAAGCAAGAAACAACACCCCCCGACTCTTCACCTTGTTTATTTTGTCACAGGCTGGAACTGAAGTTATAAAAGAATCAGAAGCACAGTTATGGTGGGCAGGAAAGCAGCTGGAAGAAACAAAGTTGCTATCTGACTATGTAGGCAAAAATGAGAAAACAACCATCATTGTCAAGATCCAGAAAGTGAGTATTGCTGGGAGATGGCTCTACAAGTTCCTGACCCTTGGTTGTCTTTTCTCTGTGGAAGATAACTATCCATAGGAGTATAAAATGGATTAGATTAGTTCCAGCTTGAGCATCTTAAAACTGTACATCTGTTTTAAGGTTTGAATGGATTATACTCTGAGGTTTTTCCTTTAGCCTGTCAGTTATGTACTGTAGTTGCTATTTCTTGCTCCATAGTATCTTTGTGAAGCACAACAAAGAGGTATTTAAAGAATAGATGAGATACAAACTGAAAACTCTTATGGCAAGTCTTGGCACCTGCAGTGGGTTGTGCAGTGCATCCCTGAGAGGTAAGTCAGGTGATTTATGTGTTCATCACTTAGAAGACCAGATTTGCTTTTTCTTTCCTCTCCAGGGTCACTGGGAAATGGCATGGCATCTCAGTGGCCGCTGAAGTGTAGGTTCCCAGGAGTGTTGTCTGTTTAATTAATAATGGACTTGCTCCAAGAGCAAGAGCAGTACAGGGGTTCCTCTCTGCCTAAACAGCCTCAGACCCTGTTTGTTCTCGAGAGCATCCACCATCTCCATGCAAGATGTTGTGTTTGCAGTTGCTGACAGCAGGTGTTTTCTGCTGTGTCCATTGTTTCTTCCAGGAGCACAGTTGCCTGGATAAGAAATTTCCTTTTCTTTGTAGTGGTTTGTAACTCCCTTACTTCCCTGCGTTACTGAATCCTATGCCGTCCTGTGTCTGTATTAGTAGGGGAGCTAAAGATGTGGGCCCATCCTAAGATACCAAGACTGACCTTAAAACAGATTTATTATGCCTTTTAGAGTGGAAATTTAAGAAAAATAGACTCAATCCTGTTTGCATCTTCCACTGATGTCCACGAATTGACAGCATGATTCAGATACAGAGATGAAAAAATAAACCTCACTTGAAAAGATAACCCTCACTTCCCTGTGAGGGTGGTCAGGCCCTGGCACAGGTTGCCCAGAGAAGCTGTGGCTGCCTCATGCCTGGAAGTGTTCAAGGCCAGGCTGGACAGGGCTTGGAACAACCTGGTCTAGTGGAAGGTGTCCCTGCTTGTGGCAGTGGGGGTGGAATTAAACGATCTTCAAGGTCCCTTCCAACCCAAACCATTCTGCAATGCAGCCATAGTTTCTCCGCATTTATTTTCCTGTCCTGAGGAACCATATTAAATATGAGCAATCCAGTTGTCCGAAGAAAGGTTTTTGTTGTCTTTGTATAGCAGCTTCTCCTTTGTATCACAAAGGCCATCAGCAGCATTTACAATTTCCCTTCCAGAAAGGACAAGGAGCTCCGGGGCGGGAGCCTGTGATCAGTCATGAAGAGCAAAAAGAGATGATGCTGTACTACTACAGGAAGCAGGAGGAGCTGAAGGTAAGTGTTCCTTTGGTGCCCAAGAGCTGGACTGCTCTGACAGAGCTCAGGCTGCGTCCCTCACTGCCTCCCTCCTCTCTCTGCCGCAGAAACTGGAGGAGGAGGAGGACGACGACTCATTTCTAAATGCTGAGTGGGCAGACAACCATGCTCTGAAAAGGCAATTTCACGGTGTAAAAGACATCAAATGGGGTCCAAGATGAAGCTCTGCAAACCCCTTCTTAAGCTGCTCGGTTGATGCTCTTGTTTGCAGCAAGGAGCTGTATTGTGTGTGGTAGATTCTTCTGACAGCAGCTGAAATTGTCACTTCTGTGGCCTTAGGTGTTCAATAAATGTTCATATTTCTCTGTGACTGCAACAGCACTTTTCTCTGCAAAGAAATGAACAAATTCTCTTGATGTTTTGTATTTTATTAGAAACTTGTAACTTGGATATGGAAACGTCAATCTGTTTCATAGATAAGAGATCTAGTAAATATGTACAGGAATGTTTGGTGCTGTTCAGAGTGCTCTTTACACTCTCTTCTCATTCTTGCATTACTATTAGATAGTGTGCTCTAGAGAAGATAATTTATTTAACTAATCCAGGGAGAATAAGGATTTTTTTATGTGGTTGTTCACATTTCAACATAGCTGTTTCCAATCTGTCATTTTAAAATGAATTAACCTCTTAATATTTGTTTAAAGGAAGTGTTTTTATATAGACACTAGTTATATCCTTCTGGAATGCATCATTTTCATCTTTGGGTTTAGTTTATCTTGCTGGTATGTAGAGGTTGACAGTAATTTGTATACAAAAATAAGCATCATTTGCAGGTAGATTGGATAAACCCAAGCTTAATAGCAATAGATCTCTTAGGATGGAAGTAAAGAAATCATCATGATTTTTGGTATTAGTATGGTTGAAGAAACACCAATCAAGTTAAAAGTCTAGTGTTTGGTGAACTCACAGCTTGAAGATTGGATTCAGAAAAGGTTATTAATGCCTCTCATTGAACTATTCATGGTGGTTTTATGTCAATCACTGATTTTTTTACTGTTAGGGAATTTTGGGGTCTGGTAGCTTTCTTGAATATCAACTTTACAGTAACATGACTTTTTACAAAAAGGAAAACCAGCAGTTCTGAGTTGAAAAACTTCAAATCATTTTCATTTACAATTTATTTGGAATTATTTCACATGGCAAAAATGTTTTTTAACAAAACACTTTGTTCTACCACTTCCTAAGAGGAAAATCAGTGTCCTGGAGTTTATAATATTCTCATTTCCTCTCTGAAAGCAAGAGAAAAGCAGGCATAGGAAATATTTAACACAGTTTCTGCACTCATTTGACTGCTGTTCTCTCCTGTAACTGGTGCTGGTTTTTTCTTTAATTGAGCAGACTACATAGCATTGATCCTTTTCAGAGTTCTCACAACAGTGTGGATCTGCTGGATTGATTCATTGTGGCTGAAACTGAATGAACTCACTGGAAAATTATTAAAGAGTACCGGAACCCAGGAAAGCCTATGGGTATTTAACTATCCAAGGAGATAATGAGATAGAAACACCACACTTTTCAACTTTGCAAAAGCGTTTTGCCTTTCTTTTAAACCACTTGTTTCTGGAAGTTCGAGAGGAGCCATGCCCTTCCAAGGAGAAAATCCATTCTCTCTCAAAGGAGACACACAGCAGAACATTACTAAAATGTTTGGTTTGTGGCCATCACCATCCTGATGAATGAAAATGGTTTCCACACCTGGTTTTATTCCTTTTCTCCTCTTCATGGTTTTGCTTTCCCACATTTTGTTCCATTCTCTTCCTCATCTAGGATTTGGAATGATATATTTCTTGCTTTCTACAACCTCACCCAATGTTCCTGGTGACAAACTTGAGGCTAACTTCAAGGGAGGAGTGGGGAGTTCAAACAGCCCCACCAACGCTACTTGTTGCCTTCCAGCAAGTTCAGATGCTGATGCTGGGTCATATAATTTCCAGTAAATTTCCAGTTTGTCCTGCCCACAGCCGTGTGTGGGGCACGAACCAAATAGTCCAAACAATTTGCAAGCTCTCCTTTGCAGTATTTTCTCCTTAGGCTGCTCTTCTGGGAAATTGCAAGGGTTTGACTGCTGAAACTCCATCCCACAGCCAGCCCTGAGTGTCCTTCCCATAGCATTGCTGCTGCTGCCTGATGGCACCCTCCCTGTGGATACCTCCATCTTCAGCCTGGAGAGATTCCAGCTATGGCACTTCAGCTGCTGGTTTTTTCAAGGCTTGGGACAGATAAGTGCATACCTCATTCATTTTCTGTTTTGTCTTCTGGATACTTTGGATGTTGTTTCAGAAAGATCCAAATAATTCATTGTTGTTTGTATCAGGTTTTTCCATGTTTGTCTTCATTCTGACTCAGACTGCTGTGAACAGTGAACATTTGGAAGTGAGGTGAACCACTAATTGACAGCTTTCCCCAGGTAGACTTGGAAAGTTTATGCAAAAAGAATAAAATAGCAACCCAAATTCAGACTATAAATAGTTCAAAGGAACAGATCCTGAGTGAAGCCTGACCTCCCAGCCTGGAGAAAATGCTGCTTCACCTGCCCTGCTCAGTTTCTTCTGGTGCTGGGGTTTGGACAGGGTTTTCCACTATGTTTGAGGATCCATTTAAACAGGCATGCATTATTAAGCACTGCACTTTTTTTTTTTTTTTTTCCCCTCCAAGCACATTCCCAGTGGCTGTGAAATGCTCCATCCTGGGAAACAGCTGCTTCTGTGGCACCTGCAGGAATTTTCTGCTGTCTGCCCACCAGTGTGTGGTGCTAGGCAGGGAGGAAAATCAGGAGGGGAACAAGTCATCAGTTAAATCACTATTTCAATATAGAAGGTCTTTTTCCTCTGAGGCTGTAAAAGCAGGGAGAGGAGTGGGAGTTGGGAAAAGTGAAGCCTTTTGCCCTAAGGAAGGGACTTCTTAAGCTGCAAACTGCTTTCTGCTGATCTTCTGCCACTGCAGTTGTTTTGCCACCAGGAGTGAAGACCCTGATTTCAGCTGGGAATCCCAGCGAGGGGTATCAGATGGATGAAGTGAACTAACTGGGGAAAGGACCTGGGTGCCCAGTGTCAGGAGCAAAGGCAGTGGGCAAAAAGTGACACACAAGAGGATCCCTCTGAATATCAGGGACCACTTTGTCACTGTGGGAATGGCCAAGCACTGGCACAGGTTGCCTGGAAAGTTTGTGGAGTCCCATCTTCGGCTGGTCGAGGTCTTCTCCCAGGGGCCACCCCTAAGGCACACTGACTTTACCTAATCTCGAGCAAAGTGGAGTCTGAAGGAAAGATAACTCCCAGCTTTTGTTAGGATGTCAGCTTATGGGCTAAAACTCCACTGAGGCTTCCCAATAAAAAATGAGGGAAGAAAATGCACAAATTTTAGTGACAATAAACATTAACTGACAGACAGATAAGTACTAGAAAAGATCGGCTAGAGATCAGCTGGCCTGTGGGCCCCAGGCTCAACAGAAGGGAGTTTCACCAGGACTCAAGAGTTTTGGGGAGCCCATGAGAGCAGGGGCCCTTGGAGCCCCTGCCCTCAGCCCTGCAGGTCAGGGCCCAGCCCGCTCCAGTAAAAGGAAGAGGGTCAGATTTGTTTCACTAGTACGGTCTGTCAGCAGGAGGAATTGTTGGGATGTAGATCAGTCCCTTTCTGTCTGACCGGGAAATGGGTGGCACCTGCCCCATGAGTCAGGAGGAAGGAGCCAGCTCTGGCCCAGAGCCCTCCCCAAAGGCAAACTCGCCTTCTTCCACTCAGGACCAAGGCATGGGCTCCTCCAGACCGAAACTTTTAATCAACACTGCACATAGCATAGGCTATGATGACTTCCTACTGGAAAGGGGAGAGCAGTGGCCCAGCAGGATTACAGCTAGGCTCCTGGGCTGTGCCCAGCCTCTCCTGCAATTTCCCAGTGCTCTGGGTGACCTCAACCCTCCATCCATCTCCTTAGCCTCTCTTCCTTCCGCTGATAGGATGCTAATTGCTGGTGAGATTTTTCCAGTTGAGCACAGGATTGTGCCTTAGTCATCTGAGCAAGTTCCCTTCCTCCCTTTAAAGTTTTTCCAGGCTTAATTTGACTTTGTATCAGTAGGAAATGACAAGTCATGTCACTGCTTTCTTTCCAAGTGTTTCATACTATGCTCTACCTGGACACACAGCATCTGAGTGGGGAAGCACAATGAGCCCATGAAGTATTACCAATAGGAAGTGACAGTTTTCCTCCTTTTGTTCAGTAAATTCCCTATGGGCTGCAGCTAAAATATTGGAGACATTTTTAAGACAGGAAGGCTGTTGTGGTTTCAGCTTAGATACACTACTGGTTTAATTTTCTCTCCAACTGAAACCAAATCTGACTAGCTTAACAATTTTCGAGTGAAGATTATGAACTGATAAAAAATCCTGAGAATATGACCTGCATTAAAGTACTGGCTCTAACCCTGCTTTAGGATCAGAAAAATTAACCAGTTTTTCCCTTAAGTAAAGTATTCTTAGCATGTGGCAACGTCAAGAGTCTTTTATGAAAGAAGCAGCCATTTTGGAGCTTGTCCTTCACATATTTGCCAACACGGGTGCACATCAGTCTGTTCTGACGGTTGAATACATCTGCTTAAATATTTTTCACCTTTTTTAATATTCCTAAACATGCATTTGGCAGTTGATCCCAAATTACAGTGAAAAGTAATCTGTACCATGAGTTAAAACTGTAGTGTTTTTCACAGAAGGGTTTATAGACAGTCAAAGATATAAAACCCTTTTTTATTGCATATATTTCTTTTTATTTTACAAATAATTATATTCACTGATACAAATGTTCCTTCACAGAAGGTACATTTTTTTTTTTTTTTTAAAAAAAGGGATAGAGTGTCATCCAAAATAAGCCATTTATTGTTCATTAATATAAAATGTATTCATATTTCTAGGGGGTGTCATATCCAAACCACTGCTCATCCAAATTTCCTGTATGATCTGTTCCCTGCGCTCAATTCTTTCAGCCAGTTCTGCTGCCTCTGCTGAGTTATAACCTGAGTAACAAGGTCTGTAAAGTCCATCTGTCTCATCCTGGGTGTTTGAAAGGGAGGAATCCTCCTCTTCCTCCTCCTCCTCCTCCTGTTCACTGCTCTCGTAGGCTCTGGCACTCTCTGGCACCAGCTGATGATCCCTCTTCCTGTGCAGCTTCTGGACGTCACTAGGACACAATACGCAGATCACCAAGGCACACAGTGTGAGGATTAATCCCGCACAAACACTGGACACAAACAGGAGAGCAGCTCTTTCAAGGTGATCTGCAGGCAAGAAAGCTAGGGCTTAATCACTTTACAAACTGCCAAGGCTGTTTACAAACCCCCAGCTGCCATTCCCACAGTGTTCCTTAACCAAACCTCCCAACACTCACAGCCCAACCCCACCAGCTCTGCCTCTGAACTGTTGGGCAAAAATCCAGTCTGATTATAACACTGTGAAATAACAACATGGCCCCAACCCTTTATGAGCAGCTTAGTGCTGTTGTCAACAAGCTACCAGCTACTCTGCATGCCTTGTTTGGTCCTTCCAGCCATCCTACCAAAACAGGCTTTGCCCTCACCAACAGGGCATGCAAAGAGTGACTCTGGGCTCTGCAGGGCCTCAGCAGCATCTTCAGGCCAGGCTGAGGAGGGAGCACTTTTCTTCCTTTGCACTTAGTGTTGCTAAGTCACAAAACCTACTTTGTCTCGCAGCAGAGACGGCTGGGTTTGGTGACTTTTTTCTTTTTTTTATTACTCCTTGATACTCCTTGTGTATGTATGCAACCCAACATTCCCGAGGACAGATGTCTCCAGTGCTCACTCAGGTCAGGGGCAGGTTTTCAAAACTACTGAACAACCAACAGTCACCATCAAAAGTTTAAAAATATCTTGGCTGTAGTTGCTAAGTGTTTGAGTCCTTCAAGGCAAGGAATATTCCCTAAATATGAATTATGCTGGGATTGTCCCATCCACAAGATTGTGATTATATTGTAATATCATTACTATAAAAGTGGGATTACTAGTTGTAACCATCGGAGTTGATCCTCCCTTTTCCCACAATGCCACGATCTAGTGAGCAAAACAATCTCAGCCTCATTTCCCTACCTTTAATGTATGCAAATGTAGCCAAGTAGTTAGAGCTAACTATAGTTCCATCTTTCTTTGGAAGTCTCGATTCCCTTGGATCAAGGTCGACACCTGTGACACGAGGAGGTAAAGTAAATTCAGTGAAGCAACTAAATTGATATTCACCCGGTAACTTTCCAGCTAACAAGTCCACCCAAAACACAGGCAGGCCCATGCCGTGCTGAAGGAGCTGCAGAACACTAGAGCAAACAATGCTCGATAAGTTAAAGTATAATTAATAAATTATCAAAAATATCAAACATGTAGAAAATGGCAAATTAACTTAAAAGAGTCTATTGCCAAGTGAAACCCTTTGTGCCTAATCCCATTGGGGTTTCTGAAATAATTTTACTTCATGAAGCTTCACATTTCTCTAATGGCCTTCCCAGCCCAACCATTCCATGTACTCTTGTTACTGGGGACACACATCAGCCTCGTCCTTAACTTTGTGGCCTTTGAGGAGAGCTGGTGTTAGCATAACTTGTAAAAGATTCTTCACTCTGAAACAACTACAGTTTCACTTTTAGTCTTCCCAGCATGCTGGCTCTGGCCAGGCTGGGCAAATCACTCTTCCAACAGAGTTGCTATGACTGCAGGACTGTGCTCACATCCCACTCCCAGCCTGTCCTCAGCTCTCCAACAGAAAGACCAGCTCTTTCAGCAGGGTTTCCACTACTTCATCCCAAACCCTGTGTCTGTGCTGCTACATACCATTGTTCTGTTTGACGGAAGACTTGTTATCAGGGACCAGGGGGTTGACAGCCGTGAGGATAAATTTAGGAACTGCAAAGACAAAAGACAAATTATGTTCTGTTAGGTTTAAGAACACTCTCCCCAGTTATTTACGATTCCCACTGCTAACCCTGGGTTTATTAACTGGGTTTCTGACAGTGGTATTGAAGGTTGGACTGATCTTGGAGGTCTTTTCCAGCCTTAATGATTGTGTGGTTCTTGCGAAGTCAGGGCAGCTCTGGGTCTGTGGCTGGGTCTATGCACCAGCCTGCTCCAGGAGCATTGGTGCATCTCCATACAGCCTGGCAACCTGCCCCTTGTTTTCAACCCCTCAAGAGTGTGCCAACCAGTGGATGGAGACAAAATTGGCCTCTAAATTCAGTATAAACTGGGCTACAGCCAGATGCTAAGTCGCATCTAGATATACTGGGTTTGAATGAGGATGATTCACGGTAATTCTAAGATAAATGTTAAAGTCTTGTGTGATGTCATTTGCGAAGCTTCTGAGATGGATGGTTGCCAAGGAAGAGATGGGGAGGATGGGAATAAATGAGCTGCATCTTTCTAATTTCATTAATTTATTCCCTCAGTATGTGTTCACACTCTTCTTCAAATAATTAAAAGAACTACAAGCAGGTGCATTGTACAGACATTGAGAGATCACATATTCTGTAATGGATGGATGGACCCTTCAGCTGCCCAGATCTTAGCACCTGTTCCTATACTATGTGAAGGCACATTGATTGATTTTCAGACTGATGGGGGGTAAAAAAGAAGAAATTTCAAGTATGACACTCACCTATATTGTCCAATAAACATTTGCCAAGAAATAGCGTTGAGAGAGTTAAATAGAACAGAGGAGACTGAGGTTTGCAGCTTAGCATAGTTTTCATTTGGAAAACAACTAAAAATAGCACTTCTTTCTGAGCAGAACTTTTCTTTCTGTGTGGGCTCAAAGTCAGAGCTGTTTCCTTTCCTGATAAAGGAATCCTTTTGGGAGCCTTGGCTCTTGTTTGCAGTGGAAGGCCAACAGATACAGGGGTAAATAAGCTTATTTCTATTTTGTCTTGTACCTTATGGTAGTTTGTAGCTGTTTTCTAGTGTCAGAAAACTTTCCTTGGTTGTGAGACAAACAGAGCAGGATTGTTTCCAGCTTGCAGTCTGCATTTGCAGGCCTGGCTGTTCTGAACAACATGTCTGTGTTATGAACAACGTCCTGGGAGGATGCGCCATCTCCAGCGCCCATACAGGACCCAAAGCTCCTGTCACATGGCCTGGGACTCCTTCACCTGTGCTCCTGTGCTGATGTTCCTCCTGCTCCCCTCCCAGGGGAAGCTCCCCAGTGCTTCACTTGCTCTTTTCCCCTTTATTGTTCTCTTTATATATCCCCAAATATTTATTGTAGGGGATGTTTAAGTCAAAATGGCATGGAGAGAAAGAGCCTCTGGCTGCTTGCATTGCTTGTTTTCAACTTGGTGCCTTTCAGATGCAAGGACTTTAACTGCTATAAGCTACATCAGGCTGCTGAACAGAACAGCTGGTACCAGCATAGGAATTTTTATTAAGACCATCACATCTGTATTACAACTTGTGCCAGCACTACTTTGGCAAGCAGGAGTCAGTCGCCTCCTGCAGACTGCCAAAGGAAGCCCACAAAGGGTCTCTGGCATCCAGGGAGTGTGGATACACCACGGGTCTGCAGGAGCCGTGAGAGAGGATTCTGTGATCCTGAAGTGCAGACGGAGCAAGAGCCAGGAGGTCCCACCTTGTGCAGACAGGAGATGATGCTGAGCAGATCACTGGGGGCACTGAGACTTCAAGGAACAAGCACCTCCCAGCTCCTGTCATGTTTTTACTGTCAGGAATGAACTGCAAATGTAAAAATGCATCCAGACTCACTACCCCTAAACAGCTGCTGACCACTGTGTGGGGAGTATGGGGTTTTTTCACATTCCTGACCATGATAGAAATACTTTGAAGTGTGGCACAGCCCTGAGAACCAAAGTGCTGTGCTCCACTGAGTTCCTGTCACTACAGGGGGAGATCTATTTGCATTATTTTGGGAAGCATCAGATTAGCTGGCATCCTCTGGTGAGGAGACTGAATGTGAAATATCATTCTGGAATATGCCAAATTCTTCCCATGTTCATTAGATGAGCTGTAAAATAATCAGACCTGCAAATCATTGGCTAATGCTTCAGATTGCACAGCCCAGTAAGATTTGGCAGGAGAAAAACTTCCAAATGTGCCAGTAACAGAAAAGAACACTATTTGTTACCTGTGTGTTTTTGCAAAACCACATCCCTAAATAACAGAATGTGTAACTCCAGTGCCAGCAAACTCACTCTGCTTTTCTGGTACACAGGCATGCAAAGTTGAGCGACTTGTAATTATGCTCATGCTAATTAGAGAGAATTGCATTAAATCATTCATAAAGGCAACTGCCCAATAATATAATGTATTGGTGCAATGGCAGATTCCCAGATACCTCCAATAATAGGAAGCTGAATTATTGCACCACCTTTCAGAGCTGACAACCAGTTCCTGGGGAGACTGAAAACCTCTCGGGGCTCATTTTCCTCTGATCTTCATGTAGAGGTGATCTGGCCATCAGTCTTACACTGCTGTTTTTAAAAGCATGTCTCAGGTAACCTGTGCCCTTTGACCACTACTCACTAGGGATGCAGCCAAAGGACTCTGCAGTATGTACCCATGGAGCTGCTCCTTTTGAAGTATTTTAGGGAATTCAGCTCGCCTCTTAGGAAATTATATGTCTATAGCAAGCAATATGGAAAACCGGTCCCTCTTGTCTGAGGAATGAGCTGAAGTACATTTCAATCCTGCAAGGGATCTATAACCTCAAGCTTTTACTTTCCATAAACCTTCACTTCCCTTTCCATGAGAAAGGAAACTCCTCTGTGAGGGAGAAGCTGTAGATGTACTCACGTGAATCACAGGACTGAGCTTGTACACAGTGCTTCAATTATGCTGGACTGTTTTACATGCACTGATGCCAGGCAGTGTTGATTTTTCCTAGCTCTGTTGCAGGTGAACTCTGTGGAGCAAACTCTTATCTTGATAGTATTTCTCAAAAATATTGAACTATATAGTTGATATTTTATTGTTGGTTGCATTTTTTATAGCAAAAAGACTCAATGCCAGAGTATTTGTTAGGTGCTGCTGTGCCTAGGGGGTTGGTTTTTGTATGGCTGTCACAAACTTCCTGTGTAAAAGGGAAGTGGATATTTAGGAAGGCTTAGTGCCCATATGTGGACATGTGTGTGTCTTTGCAAGCAGAAATGAGGACATGAAAATGATTGTGCATTTGCTCTTACCACATGCATAGCTGACATTTAGGTATTTTGTCACTCCAGGTAGGCATGGACTTCCAAAATCCTGGCTAGTGACAATAATTTTGCATCTCTGTTTCCCATAACACCTTTTGGATAACACTTCCAGCGCTGTGTAAGACAAACAGTCTGAAAGAAAAAATACATGCAATAAATATACAATACCCTGGTGTTATCTGAAATGAGAACTGCTGGCTGCATGACTAGAGATACAAATCTGCACCTGATCTCAGGTATAACTTTGCCTTAGCAGGATTTCAGAGTTAAATATTAAGATTTGTCAATGCAAGGAAGTCAGCTGCAATAAATGTGAACTTGCAGCGAGGTAACTCTCCCATGTTGCCTTACAGGTGCATACTAAGGGTGCAGGAAGAGTCTCATCAAGCTCCAAACAGGTGCCCAATAAAAGGTCTCAATGTTCCATTCAGGATGTGTTTGAAAAAATAAGCACATCCAAATAGCTCTCCATCTATTCCATCCCAAATTAAGAGAGACGAAATGCTGTTTCCAAGTCTGTTTCTCAGCCCTGGGTTACTGAGATGAGTCAACTGGATAGCCAAGTTCAGTTCAAGTCAGGTGAGATCAATTTTTATGTGTTGCAACAGCTCAGGCTACAGGGAAGTTCAGGGTATTAAAAAGTAGCTTTTCATTTACTATGAAGAGGTCAAAATGGGCTCAGTATTTAACCAGGGAAACATGTGGCTTCCAAAAATGGGTTTTGCACTGGAGCTGAAATTATTTGAGTGGGAAAGTGTGTGAGTCACCCTCTGCTTTAAAAAAAAAAAAAAAAAAGAACATATCTAAATGTGATTAAGTTCTCTGTATCCACATGTGCTAAACTCCAAGCCACAAAGCAAAAAACACCCCGTAGTTTTGGTTTCTAAACCAAAAGGATCCAGAAAGAACAAGTTTGGAGCAAGTAATACTTCTCTGAACCTTTCTGCATCACCCCACACACTGCGGGTTTCTGTGTATGACAGAAATGTCTCATTCCAGACTTCTGAGGCAAGGGTGCTCTAGAGGTCTGAAACATCATTTTCTGGGGGTTAAAATAGTCCCTCTTCCTACAATAAAGGACGACCTCCAGTCACCTACCAACTGCTGAGCCTCATTTGTGCCTCTTGAAAGGAAGGACAAACACCATTTACAAAGACACCCCAAAGGTTCCCCAAATGTATTTGAAAAGAAGGTTTGAGACTGAGTTCTTGGCATTTAATATGTGAAAATGGGGCAGATTTGTAATTTTTAGAGTTAACTCCCTGACACCAGTACTAAACAAGTTGTATACCTGGGCAGAGCCATCAGGAGATAATGGGCTGATCTGTCTGGCAAAGGGTTCATGGCTTGCTTTGGACATGGATCCTAGGAGAGAGCTCTTTGACTTTTCAAAGACCTTAAATCCCAATACCTGTGTGTCCCAAGAGACTGCTGGGAAGGCAGGGAAGGGCTGACCTAAAGCATTGGGTAGTTCTGATTAAGTAACTCAGCAGTTTTAGTTTCCCTCCCTGGCAATTTCAGATGAGTAAGGATATATTTGGGTGGATGTTTTAGGCAGCCAGTAGCTTACTTTGGCAAGTACAAAACCAGCTGGAGAATATCAGGAGGAATTGTCGGGTGATTGATAAATGAATGGATTGGGAGCACAACAGCAAACTGGCAAACTGAATTATGTTTTCTATAGAATTTCCTGCCCTGGGAGCTACTTTTGATACCTTATGAAACCAGGAGGATGCTGTGCTGATGGTTTTCTACATATTCAGTGATATAGCAAGTGTATGTTTCATTTTGCCTTTGCTCATGTTTCTGTGGAACTTAATAGCTTCTTATCATCTCTATCCATGTTGGATTTGGCTCTTCTACCTGAGGAGCCAGTTGTTATATGCCTGCAGGATCTTGGCAGGCTAGTTTTTGGAAAACCTCCCAAGGCTTGCCTTGGTGTCATAGGTGAGTAAATGCAAACCGTGGCCCGTTTCTTCTGCAGGACAGGACAGATGTTACCTGGAAAGTCTTAAAAACGAAAACAACCTATTTAAGACTTCCTGCATTCTGAAAAGATTTTGTGGTTTTGTGATTCAATAAAAAATCCTGTCTGGTTGACATGTGGCCTTTCTACCTTCCCACTAGTTCTCCCAGCAGCTATGATGGGATTAACTTGAATAACTTACCCTCCTCCTGGTCAAACACCTTTTTCCAGTGATTGAATGAGGAGAGATCAGTGCTGTGTTTTGAGTAAAGGAATCCCATGGAATGGCCCCAAAGAAACCATGAATTGGGAGATGAACTTAAATACACAATGTGGCTTCTTTCTGACTAAGTGCTGTTTGATCTACACAGATATTTCTGGGGCTTGTTAGACTGGTACCATACATTTTCAATAACTTGCCTCTGGAAAAGGCACATTCCCAGAGTGTTAAAAGGCTGGTGGCATCTGGCGGTGGTGACAAGGCAGCAATGTATGGCTGGGAAAACACTCCATTCTCCACGCTTTTCTCCCAAAGTTGCTTGTTAGACACCAAGACTGTCGGTGGATCTTTTGTACGAGACACTGCTATGGATGGCACGGGGACACGGGTGTCAAGACGAGGTTCTTAATGCAATAATAAACTATCCAATCTGACTGCAGCTATTTAATAGTTGGAGTAGAAAGCCTTGTTTCTGGAGGAAAGGCTCTTTCAGCTCCCTAATTAGCTTTGTTTGGGAAAGTTTTGGCATGCAAATGACATGCCATAAATCATGCAGGCTTTAATGAGAAGTAATTTGTCTTCTGTTTTTTAAAGCTTCTCTCAATTCAGACAGGAGGAGCTTTCCCTCCCTTTCTTTCCACCCTTCCACACAAAACCTGCAGGTGATGGAGCATCTTGTGCCAGGCTCCGGTGACAGCATCCTGTCCCACCCTCTCCAAATGTTTCAAATTGCTTTCATCCCCAACTGTTCCTTGTGCTGCTTTATGTGTTCTGGGCTGTGCCCACCCACAGAAGAATAAGGAGCTCACTATTAAAATCAACTGAAAGCAAAGATTTCACACCTCCAAATCAGGATGGCTTGTGCTTTGTGGAGCCCAGATCTCAGCTGTGGGGACAAGAATTGACAAGGGGAAACTGTGGAGTTTGGAGTAACCTAAGGCTGCAGGCTTCTAAAGAAAGTTGCTGAAATAATATGGTAATTTATGCAGGAGCATGGCACACAGGGTCCTGCCTATGCATCAGAAAAGGGCCACTTGAATTGCTGATTCCAGCAGAAACACACAATGTGATCAGCAGCACTTTTGTACCAAAAAAACCCCAAACTTGGTCTCTCTCTCTCCTCCTTGCACATACATGTGCAGAGAGGGGGATCCATCCCACCAAACACCAGGGGCAAGAGACAAGTGTGGCTCTCCATTTCCTGAGAGCAGGAACCAGACTCGCTGCTCCTGCATGTGAACAGGCAGGAGTTCCTTGGCTCCTTTTAGACTTCAGGGCCAAGTGTACTTTTCCAAACATTTCACAAATGTGAGCCATGAAAAAATAGATCCAATAAAGCCCTGAACTGCTGGTAAAGAAAACATTACCGGTTGAAGTGGTGTCTGTTTTAATATTCTCCAAGCAACTTCCACCAGCCAAATCTGATCTTCCCTGTTCATCTCAGAAGAAAGTTATTTGGACTCTAAAAATGGTGGCTGGTCTCTTCCTCCCTTCAATCACTCCTCATCCTGCCACTGCTCTGAAAACCTCTTCTTTTAAGGGAGTTTTGTCTTGACAGCCTTCAAGGGGCAATGGGGTGCAATGGCTCCTACTGGTACCTCTTGGGGCCCAAAGCACCTATTAAGCTTCCCAGTTTGGTCAGGCTGACACAGGCAAGGACCTTTTCATATCTGATGTGTGCACATAGAGAGCTGACTTAAGGGGTTTTGTGGTGGAAGCAAAATTGAACTATTTTATCCTTACTTATGCATCCACAAAATTCATTTGACTCCTGTCTCACACGCCCAAAGTGCCAAGACAGTGTGGAAACATTTCCAGAGCTGCCTAAAGCTGTTTGTGCCTTCACTGCTGTTACTTCTGCTCTCAGGAGACCTTCCCAGGAGACAGGCTTACACCAGGCAATGAGTACATCTTTTAGTAAGAGGCAGAAACTAAAAGCTTTTCAATCAGTCAGTGAATAGGAGCTATAAGACCCTTTGAATTGGCTACAATATCCAACAAGCAAACAAAAATAATCACAGCATCACAGAATCCTGTTACATTAAAAAAACTGTGACCCCTAGGTGGACTGGAAAGAACCTATAGGTTTTTGAAAATCCCCCTTGCTTGACTTTCTCATCCCTTCCTCTTATCTGAATTCCACTGTGAAGATGAGACTAGGACAAAGTCCAACCCCAGGGTATGTCATTGCATAGTTAAAGATGTGATGAATGTTTGTGAATTCTCCACCTCCCCTCTTAACACTCCAAAAGTGGGACCAGGTAAAAGAGAGGGCTGTATTGGAAAGAACCCCACATTCCAGCAATGAGAGCCGTGGCAGGGGTGTAATTCAGGGCTCTGCTGGTCACTGGTGCTTGAGGGACTAGCCAATGTGCATCCAGAGGAATTTTTTGAGAAGGATATTTCGGTGTTCTAAGCTTGCAAATTTAACCTAGAGGCGATCCTACTAAGAGACTACCAAGCCTTCTTTCAAGTATTTTCATGTATTAAGAAGAGTAATTTATTATTTGAGAGGTGTTTGTTGACCTGAATCTTCCTGTTGCTCCTTATGGTAACCTGTTCTGGCACAATTCTTTTAACTTCTTCTGACCAATAAATTTTCTGTTTCCTCATGCATATGTTAGTACAAATATGAAAGAGATAACGGGTCAGAAAAGGCAGTAATTCACACTGGAACAAAACTGCTATGGTTTCCTGCTTTGGTGCTGGGCACAATGGATTCCTCTAGGCAGAACCATCTGCTACAGAAGGACACTCAGATAGTCTTTCTTTGATAGTCTTAGTAAAACAGGGAAGTTGCTTGCTGGAAATTCTGTACAATCTTAACAGTGCCAGGCATTTGGACTGCAATGCAAAAGCTGCAGAAGGTGGCATTTACCATTGAACTGTCTCAGAAAACCAGTTGCATGAGTAGATACTCATGCTAAATGTGGAGGTGATGCTCAGGATCCTAGAAGTGCTCAAGGCCACACAGATATCTCCCACAGCAGAGATGGATTGATATAATTTATTACTCTATCGAGAAGAGCCTTTATGCCAAAGAAATGCTATGTTTCCCTGGGTTCCCTTTGAAGCAAAGCAAAATCTGTCAGCTGATTTGACAGTTGGCTCACAGAAAAGCGATGCTTTGAGAACCCATCTGTCCCAACCCAAAGCTGCTGTTTGTCACTGCTATAACACATATCATCAGGTAGCCAAGATCTTGGTGAGTATCCAATTCAATACCCAGTACACCTGGCAGGACCATGTCAAGTATGGAGAGATACAAAGCTTTTGAGATCACCAGAGACTTTCTGGGCCTGTCATTAGGACCTTTGGGTGACTTCTCTTCTGCACAGTGCTAAAAAAATCACAGTTTCTCTGTTATGCAGTAAAAGAACTGGAAAGGCTTGAGCACTGTCCATAGGCTGAGTTGCACCAATGTCAGCAGAAACAATAATGGATGTATGTTGGAGCCAATTCAGCTTTTGGTGCAAACATAAATAAGTACATGGGTCTGATTCAGGAAGGAGGAGCTGTCTCAAGTCATTACATTCAAATTACCATTGTTTTCCCTCAGAGAAAGGTATGCAGTCATTGCAGAAATCTAATCATGCACCCACTTAGATCTGTAGGTGCTTAAATAACCACAAAAATAAGATTCAGGCTTGAGAGAGATAGGTCTGGAGTCAATTGGATCTGACTCCTAAGTGGCAGGTCTTTTGTGATAACTGAATGTGAGCTCCCATGCCACACAGGGGCTTTTGGAAATTCCACTACCTGCAGAAAGTCATTAGTACCACACAGGAAGAGGCCAAGCATTTCCATTAAGTAGTAGGAAATCTATACAAGGATCTACCTTCTGTAGATCTACTTTGTGTTTGTCTCAGGTTTTATGCTCTCTCCTGTTACTAGTGCCTTGGGCTGCTCTGCAGAACACAAAACCAGTGCCAGCCAGGGCATTGCTGCACGGGTGCTTGTACACAGGAGCCACAGCAGACCTTGTTGCTGTTGTAAATTCTTTCTCTTTATCCTGGGAAACTTTATCCATTAGGAATGGTTTGCAGAATTCTGTGTGAACTCTGAGTGCTGACAGAGGCGAGGGAGTGATTTGAGAGGTCAGTGAAGTGCAAGATGTAAGTTGATCAGCTGAGACATCTTTTCCCTGCCTTGTGTCACCTGCTTATGCCACTGTTATAAGGGGTGTGGGGGCCTGACAGAGACCTGCTAAAATGTTTTCTCCGTGGAACAGACAGGCACAGCCTCTGTGACAGCCCAAGAGAGCTGGTATAAAACACAGACCTGGAAATACGAGATTCTTGTCTAAGAACAGATCGCAATTTTCAACCAATAAATTTTTAATAATATCTATGTAACTAAATAGAAACATTGGCTTGCAGACAAAAGACTCTTAAGATTAATTATTGATCTCTTCTTGATGTTCAGAGATGTTTCTCATAGATGACACATAAAGCATGTTTCTTAGGAGCAATGTTAAGCTTTTGCACAGGGCTGCCATCAGTCATGCAAGCCCTTCCCTGTGTAGTACCAGGGGGTTTGAAGAGCACACTTATCTCATGCTGGCCTTCTCGAGGCGTGAAAAGTTCCCTTCATGCCTTCGGTGTCACCCCTGAACATATCATTCAGTTTAGTACTACATACGTAGGACACTCCTGACTTGGTGCCAAAGAGAAGTCCAGGTACATTTAACTTTCTAGAGTGCCACCACAGCCTTGGGGTATGGTTATACAACAACATCTAAAACAATGGCCCTGCTGACCCTCCTCTCTGTACAGTCTGCAGCTAAGGCAGGGAATATCTGGCAGAAATGGGTATCAGAGAAGGAGCAGTAAGACACAGTATCATGACACTCAGGTCATCTGGTCATTGTCAGAAGCTGGAGGAAGAAGAGAGGCAAACAGCTGATATTTAGTATATGTCACCTAAACTCAAGACAGGCAAGGGAACTAGTTTTTGATGCTAATCATACTAAAAACTAATGAACTATATTCAAGTTTATTACTTTGCTGCATTTCTTATGTCTATGTTCCTCCCTCATACTGGGCAGTTTGAGTTTCAGAAATAAGCTCTCACATTTCCATCAGTGATGCTTTCAAAACACCATTGCTCTTGCACCTGAAGTTTCTCCCAACCTGTGCTCTTCCCTGTGCTCTTGCCTATAGAAGGTCCCAAACATACCAAAGGGGGGGGTGTGCTCCGCCTTTGTTGAGCAGACGCTCTCTTCGTGTGCCCATCTGCCGTAGGTGGCTGAGTAGATGATAAGGAACTTGGATTCCTGACAGTGGAGCTTCAGTTCCTGGTTTTCACATGCTGATTTGGTTTTGTATTCAGCTAAAGTAGAAGCAAACAGCAATATGATAGTGAGGCAATTTAAATAGCTGGACTGTTAATAGCAAATAGCAGCAGGACAGAAACCAGCTTTCCTGCTGTTGTAAGTGACACATGGCATCTGTACAGACAGACACAAAGTCAAGAGCAGAGTGTTTCTTCCAAATGAATTGTGCCCAAGTGACTTTCTGGAGCCAGTGATTCCATTTTGAACAGAATAGAAAATCCTAATTTTTCCAATCTTCTTTCCCAGTGGAACAGCTTCCCTGCTTTCCTGACTTTCTTTCCACTCCTTCTCAGCAAGAGAAGCTTCATCCTTCCCTTTTGTCTCTCCTCAGGACACAGTTGCATTCTATGTGTGCCTCAGCTGCCTCTGCACACTCATCAATCACTTCTCAGTGACAACACCTGGGCGAGGCATGGATAATGGGAGGGACAAGAGGCCAGGACAGGGTCCCCATCCCAAGCCAGACAGTGCTCTCAGCTGTATTTGCACTGCTCCACCAAGGTCAGTGGATTTCCCTGGATGGCACTATCCAGTAAAGGCTCATTTGAAACTTTGGCTGGCAAAGCCACGTGAATTAGCAGCCTGAGAAAAATCTGCCCCCTCCCTTGCTCAGCTGGCACAAGGAACCCTGGCAGCACCCTCAGCAGAGGTGGGGAAGGCACTGAGCTCATCTTCATGGCTTATCCCTCCTAGGGAATCCCTTTAAATGTGCCACCTGGCTAACAAGGCTCTTCCTGGAATAAGCAGCCGCTCTGTTCGTGGCATATTACCTTCTTAAGTCTTCCTTAAGAAGGTTGAGTTGTGGTGCCAAACCTTTTTATGGCAGGTAAGGCCAGGGAGAAGAGTTTATTCTCTCCTCCAATTTTTTTTGTCCTCAAAAATGTGAAAATGGGAAAAGGAGACTCCTGAGCTGAGCAGAAGAAAAGGGAAACCTTATTGTTAGTGAGTGGTGTCCCTGTGAGTGGAGGGTGGATGCTGGTTCTTCGGGAACTGGAGAGAGAAAAACCTCCTATCTACTCATGAATGAAATCATTACTGTTTCATCCAAAACAGAACAGATAAAACAATGGGCTAATGTTCTTGGTAGCAGTCCAGTTTCTTCCATTCGAGCTCATCAACAGCCACAAACTTAAGTGTATTAAAGAGTGATTTTGAAAAAATATTTTGAAAATATTTTTGAAAACATTTTGAAAGATACTTGACCTACTGCAGGTTGTGACTTGTGCTGAAGCACCTGCCATGCTGTGCACACATAAATAGGCCAAAAACTTGGGGTCTGTGCCCAGGGACTGACAGCATACAGCTGAGTCTGCCTGGCTGTGCTGGAGAGGCTCTGGAAGGATATATAACCCCATGTGGTATCAGACAAGGAGAAGAGCCCAACATAAACCTCTGCAAAGAAACGGCAACAATAATTCTAAATAGATGAAAAACGAAGGGACTTAGGCAACTGCTTAAGTGCCTGCTTGAAGGCAAGGAGACTGCAAAATATAACACAAATGAAACACAAAGTTATCCTGAAGTGATTTCCTGAGTTAGGATGTTTTCCACTGCCATGACTAACAATATTGGTATCTTACCTACAAACATAAATTTCCTGCCATAAGAAATCATGTTGTTTGCACTGGAATCAGACTACTCCTGAATTCTGAAGGTGGCAGTTGCTGTTGACTATGCTTTTGACCAGCTTTTTCAAAATTCAGATCACAGGAAATACTATATACTAAAAGAAGCTCATCTCCCATGGGAAAAAATATTAAGCAGCTTCTGAAAGTAATTAACAGGATCCCAATTCGCTTTTGATTAGCAAAAAGAGATTTCTAATGACACAGACACTGCTATGATATTCAAATCCATCTGCTATTAATAATGGACTAATTGCAATATGCAAAAAGAATTAAACTATTGTTATAATAAAACAGGTAATTAAAATTTTAAATTTCAGGCATTTTTTTTCCCTCTGATGATTGGCCCAGTGTATCTCCCTGGGAGTTCTTGAGTCAGTGCTTTACCAAAGGTAACATCTGTTTACTCCATTCCATCTCTCAGCTCTGATTTCCTCTTTCCTGTATGAGCTGGCTCTTCAGTTTGCTTGCCACCTACTCCTGTTCTATCACTGATGTCTGTCTTAGTGCTCTGATCAAAAAAACCCCCTTAGTGCTTTCTCCTTTGTTTGTGGGTTGATATTTCTATTTTGGCTGGTGAACCTACCCATAAATCATCATTCAGCTGTTTTCTTTGGGACCCATTTCAGCCACACTGGGAATTCATTGTCAAAAGAGCTGAGCCCCCAGGCTACTGGAGCTTGTTCTCATATACCATAGCAACAAGGAGAACAATTAAAAACCACCAATAAAGGAAACCTCATGAGGATTGTCTTCATTGTTCTTCCCCTTTCTCATGCTCACGAAGTGGATTTTCTTTGAGGCAAGATTTGTCCCTTCACATATCAGCATCAAATACCTGTACAGAGCACAGGTGATTCTACAGTAAAAGCCTCTAACCAAGTCAGCATGTGTATCTTCTGGCCATTATTTCATAAATAGGAGGTATATACCAGGAGATATTTTTGAATCTTTGAAAGCTTTGGGCCCAGTTCCTTAAGTATTTTTACATATTCCTTCCTAGGATGCCTTCTTCATTTGGATCCTTAGCCCAAGCATCTGGTTTTCCTGTTGAGCTCTTTCTAATATGACATTATCATTGCTATCTCACTAAAAATAATTGACATAAGATTTTTCCTTTCTAGTCTGATATCTGACATCTGCCCCTGCCAAACTACAGTGGTCATTAAACTGGCAGCAAGCACCCTGAAGCTGCAGACACAGCAGAGAGCTAAGGTAAAGTCAAAAAGAACAATTTGTTATCAATCCAAGAGCCCCAAAACTTCACATGGATTTTTGCAAAGCCTTGTGCAGTGGCATTTTAACCAAAACAAGCAACAAAACACGCAGAAAAACACATTTGCCTGATAAAGATTACTTACTAGGTTTGCATTTAAAGGAGACAAGGAGGAATTTAGTGGTCCCTGGACACAGATCAGGCCCAAAAACCCGACTATTGACAAGGAGTTGGCAGGATCTCAGGTTTTGGCATTCATCCAGTACTTTCTAGAACAATGGGCAAAAAGGATAGTCTTGACAACAAGGTATGAAGCTACACAGCAATGAAAACACTTAGTTGTACTTTGTTCTACACAGGAGAGAAATCATAACTTTTTGGCTATAAACATGCAAGAAACATCTGTATCATTGCATCTAGGCTCTATTGGACTTGGAGTCATGGCCAGCTTTATGGGAACACATTCACCACAGCCATGCTCACAGCGAATTAGGATGTTACCATCTTGCTGTTTGTCATTTTACCCCTGGGGACGTTGGCCAAGTTCCCCTGAGTGCCACCACAGCCTCGGTAGTGCAGAACCCAGAGCATGTGGGAACACACTAAGCCCCCAGCTGTCTTACTGACATGCTTGAGGCACTTGTACACTCCTGAGCACATTTATGGGAGTGCAATGTCAAGGGAAAACATGGCAACTAAAAAGGTGTATTTTTAACCACTTCTTCTTGAACTGCTTACATGTATCTAAACATGCTCTGTTAAATAACCTTCACTTGAAACAGTTCTGCCTAATGACAAGCACAGCCTGCGCTTTAAGCCATGTGTAGGACCTCCTGCTCAAGGGACACTTCCTTCTCGCTTGCAGTTGCACACATTATTAGGTATTTACTTGACTTGCCATGGGCAAATTTCAGAATTGGTTCGATTGGATAGCACAGTTGTGCAAGTCTATCCTCAGCCTCCTTGTCTTGTTTTGTGGGGTGTTTTTTAATGCTGTTCTACGGCCATATCTCTTCCAAATTTATTGGCCCAGCAATATATCCTGGTTCTTACTGTGCAGCTTCCCTGGAAGTGGCAACAGAGGAAGACAGCCAACAGGTCAGCAGTGTTATACACAAAGGGTCGTGTGGACTCTCTCCCAGCCTGGCAAAAGGACTGAGTGCTCATACTGCTCATACTGGTGCTCACACTCCAGCTGTGCTCTTGGAACTGTAGCTGCAGAAAATATGAAGACATTGCCAGGGCCAGTCTGTCCAGTTTTTAACACAGTCACAAGCCAGACCACCTAAAAACACCCAGTTTAAATGCAGCAGTGTATTTAGAATATTCTTATTCACCTCCAAAACTCAGTTAAGAGAGGGCTTTTCTGACACTGTTTTTGGATAGTCTGTGTGGTTGTGCACGGGATTCATGTTATTTAAAATCACAGCAGGCTGTGACAAAGGAGGGTGTTATCACCAGGTCACCCCACTCTTAACAGGAGTAACTGTAATAAAACATTCTGATCGTTTTAGGTAGTCCTTCAAAATCTATGGGAGTTTTTACTTTGTTTCTCATCAGAAGAGGTCTCAGTCATATCAAGAGACCAAATCACAAATTTACCACTGTGGTGGCACAAGCTACATTCCTGTTTCCCGGCTGAGAGAGTTGGCAGTGGCTGGATCTCTGCTGTCATCACTGGAAACCTTCCCTCCCAAGCAGCAATGACACACACTGGCAGCACACTGCAGTGATCCTACAGCTCCCACTGGGAGAAGAAGAGGACATGCATTCAACACTTTTTGAGCATTAAGTGCACTCTAAAGAGTTTAAAAGAGAAGGAAAGTACAGCAGACTTAATTTTATCTGTCAATTTTCCTTTTACAGAGTTGCAAGTCAAGCAAATAACTCCTCCCTAACTGGGATAGTTCTGGAGGGGACCGGTGAAATAGAGTTCCATCTTTAGTAAATAGAGATAGCTGTTCCCCACTGAGTCACCTTCTGTTTGCACCTGACCTGAATCATCTCCTGTGCATCTGTTTATATTTTCTCCTGCCTAATGTAAACAGCAGTCACATTTTCTATCATGATGCTGTGCAAAAGCACACAGCCACAAAAGCAAACGATACTCAAAATAGCACCGGGCAGTTACTGTCTCTAAGCAGATCCAGCTTTGCAGTGATCCCTCTGACAGGAGGTCTCTGTAATAAGTGCCTGTGATGCTTCCACCCAGCTACAGGGCATCATTTCACCTGCCTGTGCAGACTGCAGATCCACTTCCAAAGGGAAGGGGAGGAGGGTTGAGGTCACTGGTGCTCTTTCCTAAGAAATCTGTTTACAAAATGTGTCTCTTCTCCTTAACAGAACTGGAACTCCCTGAGATGCAGAGCATTTGTGTCTCACACAAATTCACAGCCTTGCCAAAATGCTTTCATGCCTTTGATCAGCCACAGTGCCCAAAAGATGATGGTAGTTTACAAAAGTTACCCCATGTTGTGTTTATTATATTCAAGAGAAAAAACTGCTCATGGAGACCTCACAAAGGCACTCACGAGCCCAAAATAATCATTGGTGCCACTTTGCTGCAGTCAGTAATATAACATTAAGGATGCTTTCTGCCTGCGGTTTTTGGTGAGGGATGTACTTTCACATGGCCCATAGGTCATGTCTGGAATGTCCTCAAAAATTGCAGTACATCATGGGCAAGCCACACTTTAAAAACTGCCCTAATGCTGTTTCTAGAGAGAGAATATTACTGCCAAACCACTTCATAATACCCTTCAACTCAGTAGTGGTGGGAACAGACATTCTCTGATGTCAAGAAGGAACATGTGGTCTACAGACACAAATGTTGCAAACTCCATCAAAACTTCTGTAGAGCATTTTCAAGTTTAATCAACAGAACATGTTCAGACTCCACCAACTACTTATTTTTGCAATGATATACTGAATTTGGAACAACACTGCGTATTTTTCCCTAAGATGAAACAAGTTTTTGACAGCAGTATAAGTCAGACCTTGTTACAAAAGTCTCTATAGCAGAAAGTAATAATTAATGAAGTATAAATAATTTTAAGCTATACTGAAGCAGGCCCAACAAACAACTGTAGGATGTTTCTGATACAAATCAGGTAGTCACAGAAATGCAGGTATCTGCAGAAATCCTTGGGATTTGCTGTTTAGCTGTTGCTGTGACTTTTCAGTGAGGGAAGACAGGCATGCAACAAGCCAAATGCCAATCAGGACATCATCTTATTCACTGGATTTTTAACCCCACTCTGTCCAGTGCTTGTATCCTCCCCTGGGGTCAAGGAGGGCCTGTGTGATAGATTTAAACTGGTCAACTGAGCCACGACCAGCCCTTGAATGGAAAGAAGTGGACTATTTTGGGAAGCTTTAAGAATGGGGTTTCCAAAGCAAGGTTCATCACAACGGAAGGCAATCTTCAAAGCTCTCACAAGCCTACGGTAATGCCCTGCTGTCCAGACAAGCCCTTCCAGCAATAACACTTCTGGTGGTAAACAGCCATAGGTACAGTGTTGTCTCATTCAAGGATGAGAGCACTTGCACAGAAACGGCAGGGAAACCAACAAAAACATTCTGTACCTTAAGAACCTTTTCAACATGCGGTACCTGCAAAGAGGTGGGTGCCACGCAGTTCCTGGGTTCTGTCATCCTGGTTTCAGGCTCCCAAGCACTGCACATGTGGGGGTCCTGCCCATAAAATGCTGACTGAACGCTGATGGTTGAGTGCCGAGGGCAGTGCAGGCTCAGGTGCTGCCCGTCGCAGGCATAGGCAGTGTGATTCTGCAGGAGCTTCGTTAGGTAACCTAGAAAATATTCAGCTCTGTTACAACTAGCACGGGAAATGACAAGCTCATTAGATAATAAGAAAACCACAATCAGTCTCTGGAAAGGGCATTGTAGTCAAGGTTATATGTCTGGCCTGCAGCCACCCAGTTCTCTGAATGGGTCACCCCTTACGTGCTCATAGCACTCTGGGCTGGAAAACATGAGGTCTCGTGGCAGGGAGTGAAAGCCCTCCCAGCACTCCAGCAGCAGCAGCAGCAGGATGTGTTGTATGGACAATACGTGGGCTCAAGCCCTTGCCAGTCGTGGCTGCTCACGATGCCAGGGCGTGTCTGCAGCAGTCAGAGGGGTATCACTGGGTTTTCTGGGCCAGGTTCTTGCATTCCAGCTACCTAAGCTATTTCATATACATCTTGTGGAAAGAATCTGCTGCACTTTTGCACTCGTGGGCAGATGTGCAGATGCATGCACTCTTAGTACAATTGAGGGAAAAAAAAACCTCACATTTTCTTGAGGGAAGATTTTCTTGTTGTGGCTGAACCAGGGGCTTTTTTGTATTGTTAAAACAAAAATTTGTTTTCTCAAAGAAAATACTGAAAAAGAGCTCACTCCTTTCAATTAATTAAAATTTGTCCTTTAAATAAAATGGGCCATCTAATTTTCACACTTTTGCCCTTCATAAGCTTCCACCAAAGACAAGTGATTTTCAGAAAGGTTTTTAAACAGAAACTTTAGTACTCCAAGCAAAAGATAGGAAAATCATATAATCATTGAATGGCTTGGGTTGGAAAGTTCCTTGAAGATTTCCCAATGCCAACCCCCCTGCCACCTGCCACTAGAGCAGGTTGCTCAGACCTCCAGCCAGTCTGGCCTTGAACACTTGCAGGGATGGGTCAAACGTTTCAGTTCTCTGGCATCTTTTCCAGCTCCAGCTGTGCATCTGGATAAAGAAAATCAGCTTCCCTATCAGTTATTAAGTGTTGAGGAAGGAGAAGCCTACTCCACTGTTATCTTTACTGTTCCCCATCTAGAGCCCAGGGAGGACAGGAGTCAGGCAGATGCACCTTTCAGCAAAGCAAAGCTGTAGGAGGTTCCTCACCTCACTAACCTCAGTCTGAGTGCTGGGACTGGAGCTGGGACAGAAAGAATTTTATGCCCTGCATTTGTACTCTGGATCTCAAGGAGACCAGTCCAGCAGCAATCCCCACAGCTTCTCACAGGTTAAAAATAATAACCAAACCCACAGCCAGATCCATCCCCTACATTCTCTGTGTAACTGAGATCTCAAATAATTGAAGTTCCTTGCCAGAACCCCTCCTCTGTCAGCCTGCTCCTGAGAGATGCTGAGGGACGCCAGGAAAATGGGCTGAGTGCCCAACTGCACCCAAGTGACTTCGCTATGGCCAGTGCTGCAGAGGGGCCTATTGTGGCATTTGCTAAATGCCTTTGGCAACACCATTGTGGCATAAAGGGCCACAGTGTCAGATTATTCAGTCCTACATGAGTTGTGGGCACTCAACACCCTTAAAGATATGACCCAATATTTTTAATCGTTTCAGTTCTTCAGGTTTTAAGTTACTTGGGCCCAAGAGTGCTGTATACAAAACAGTCCAGTATTCCCTAAAGAATATCAGCTATGCTGTGATTTGGATGAGTTCCCTGGCATTTTAACTGCTACTTTGATCCTGCAAATTCCTAATCCAGCATCTAAGCACCTTTTTCCAACAACTGAAACTATTCAATCCTTTAAGAAAATTTCTTTAGAAAAAACTTGCTCTGATTCTGTAGGAGCAATATGGTCCACTTGTAAAAAATTACATAACATGGACTGGTGAAAATAAGGTATCTTGCTCTCTGGCCTTCCAAGCAGCTTAAACATGACTGTGCTGTTGCTAAAATCCTTGTGTAATTTGCACACAATAAAGGATAAAAATAGTAATGGAAATTGCTGAAACCTAATGTTCTCTGATAAGAGGAGTGGTGACATAGTATCTAAATTGCTCATCTCACAAGGCAGACCATGTAAACCTGCATTTTTCATTACTGCACACGCAGACACATGTGGAACAGTCAGTCCTTTGCAGCTCACAGCCCATGCTGAAGAAGGATTCCTACTCCAAAAGTCACGACTTCCTCTTACCCTTCTCTGAAAACCTCCGGGTTCTTTCCTGTCCTCATGCTGGCCCTCTCCGTGTAGCTGGCCACTGCCTGCCCTGCACTCAGCAGTTTTCTCAGCAGCTGCTGCTTCTCCTCCTTTCCTGAGTAGTGTGGCTTGTAGAAGCTTCACCTTCTTGAGACCATGAGTATCCCTATATTGTGTACTGACTTCTGTTCAGAAACACATTTTCCTGGAGGGAGCAAATTCAGCCAAACAACAGTGTAAAGCTGGGGGGAAATCAAGTGTGATCTCTACCAGTAATAACAGCCATATTGATCAGGACTGAGGGTTGAGCTCTTCCTGGGGCAGCTTCCTGTCCTCTCCTTTTGTGTTTACTTCATCAGTACCTATTAGCTGTGAATTTTGGGGAAAACTTTTTTTTACTATTTAAATACAGGAGCTGGAGGCTGTTCCTGGACAATAGCAGACCTCCAAGTCCTGGACCCCTGCATGTCAGGGAAGACTTCACTAGCTCCTGGATGGCCAAGGAGATTCCCTTTCCCTGAAGAGCAGGGCAGAGGGAGGGCTGGAACACAACTCGCACGGACGGAGTGAGGTCATGGCTCTATGTGCACTTGGGCTGGGCAGTCAGAAGACTTGTGAGTTTTGGGGTTTCTTATCCTGAGCAAAGAGAATCATAACCAGACCCTATGAAAAACCTTAGATGACTGAGTGTTTTAAACCTAATATTGGAGTTTTTTCATTGTTTTCTGGGATGGGTAATGAAGGGGGAGATGGTATTCAGCTGCACCAATTACTTTTCCAAGTGTCATTCTGTAATGAGGAAGACTATAAAAGTTCCTTTTTTTTCAGAAATAATAAATGTCACTCTTTAAAACAATATGAAACTATACCAAAAAAGTTAACTACCATGAGAATTGCCTAAATTAGAAGACCTTGGCAATACTGCAGTGTCCCATTAACATCTCTACACCGCTGTGTGAAAGCCCTGCTAGGTGCTTTCCCATTTATCCAGGACACCCACTCATAAACAATGAAGTATGAGGTGTTCTGCATCTAGAATCATGTACAAGATGTTAGAGAATGGCTCAGAAGTTAAGCATAAAGCACACAGGAACAAAAAGATCCGATTGATTTGGAGGCCAGAAGGTATCATCCCACCCAGCTATCTAATGCAGACTACACAGTCATTGTAATTTTTTACTGAGACTCAAAACACCAGCACAGAATCCAAGCATAATCCTTTCTTCCCGAATTACCCAAATTAGTCACAGCATCCACTGTGTTGATGAACTTTATCTAAAAGAACATAGAGCACCACAGAACCACACAAAACACTGAGGCTGAGCAGCTGAACAAAACTTTGAGCCTTACTGATCACTTTTTACTGAAAAGAAGGACTGATAAACAATTAAAAAGATGACTGACAAAAATAACTGGCATAGGAGTTTGATTTTGTATGAAAAAAGAATTCTGAAGAGGTTATAGCTTCTCATACTTAACCACCTGCTCCTGGCATAATGAATAGCAATGATAAGGGTATCAGTGGTCCTGAAGGTATGGAAATACAGATTTAAAAAAAAACCAAAACTATTTTTTTTCACTTTAAACCACTGAAAATCTGGGAACTTAGAAAGTTCTGTGTATGTTCTGTTTAGTTCAACTTCTCTGCCCTGGCATGAGCTCCCCAGATGCATGGATCAAGAAGAAGAGTATTTCAGGCTGTGAGCCCAATGCCCAGTACACACTAAAAGCAATCCCAGCATTGGCTCAGGTAATGTCTTTTGGGTAAGAAAGCAGCTTTGCAATGCAGTATTTTTAGAGGCAGAGGCTGAGTAGTCAAGTTGTGAAGGTTCTCAGAACTGGGCCTTCATACAGATTTAGTAACATCAATTCCTGTGCATCGTTCAATTTAGTTTAATTAGCACAGAAATTTGCTAGCTCATTTTAAAGACACACCAATCTATTTGAGATCAAAATAGATCAAAATAGCACACATATTGTTGTGGGAGTCCCGGAAGGCTAATCCATCTGGTAAATCTCCATCAGCTCCCACAGTTCTGTGAAGAATTGTGCCAACACTCATTAAAAATACACAAGCCAGATTGGTGATTTTGAAGGAAGAGATTTTGTGCAGTGATAACAGAATAGTTAATAAACTCTAATACAAAACACCATTAGAAGCACAACTCTGATATTGATTGGTGTTTGGGATCCAGCTGCAGTACTTCTCCAGCAATATTTTTTCTGTTGGTTTGTGAAGGGAGCATTGAGAAAAAATTAACTCCGGATTTTCAGCCCCAATCCTATCTGCCATACCCTCTTGCTGGTTTCGAGGCAGCTATGCCACAGATCATACTGTGCCAGGGTTACTCTGTCCATAGGGACAAGGATCTGCCTCTTGACATTCCCTTTCACCTGGTTGTCAGCAAATGCTGCCCGTGGCAGCTCTTTTTTAGGATTAGTAATTGAGGAGGGCAAAATGTTACCCAGGAAAGAGACTGTTTTTAGAATTCATGACACTATGTTTCTTGCTTCATCATTTTATTCGTTTTTATCTAAGTGCCTTGTAAACATCCTGTTTGACTCATTCTAGCCACACTCCGTATCAGTCTTTAATCAGTAAGAAATACACTTAGATAGAAGCATTGTTTATTCTTCTTGCTGTTCAGAATATTGCACGACAGCTTTACTCAGCAGATGCACATAAAAATCTTTAATTCCTTAATATATGCCTTCTTGTGTAGTCACCAATATGATTTAATTTCCTTCCATGGCTTGTTTTTTCAGCGTGCCTTTCTCCATTCTTCCTCTCAACTCTTGCTCTCTTTGCTTGTGACTACTATCTTACCAACTTCAACCTTTCACTTGTACTGCAAAGATGGCATGAAAAGTTGGATTTCTGTGCAAGTAAAATATTTTTGCCTATAATCACTCTATTTCTTGTACTATCTAAATCTTCCTTTAAGCAAGGCTAGATGTTTACCTGGAAAAACTAGGGATAATCTAATTTCACTAATAAGATAGTGACCACAAAACCCTGTTCCATTTCCAAATGCCTACTTTGGTTTCAGAGCACTCAGAGCTGTTGCATTTCTTAGAATTGGTCCTTGAGAGTTTTCAGGTGCCCATTTCTAAAGGAAATTAAGCTTATGAGATCCTGACCTCTGTCCATCTGTCATTCCCATACTCAACACCTTTTAAGCTTAATGGCCAGTTTCAAACCTGAAGGATGCAGGGCTCAAAGAAATAAATTTCCTACAAGTTTCATGGAAATTGAAGCCTGAGCTGTGACTTTCAATTCAGTCTCAATGACTAAAGCTGCAAGTGAATTGGCAGCTGGAGAGACAGAATGGTTATCCTGGAGAGCCATCAGCCTGATGCCAATGGAGCAATTTGTTTCCACTGGCCTTACTGACAGATGAAGGATTAAGCCTGCAAGAAGAAAATGCTTAAGTTAGTAGAGAGGATGCTTTCGGGATAGTATGGCAATCAAGCAGTGGTCGAGATACCAGTCAGGTTTTCCATGAACTGTTTTATCCACATGTATGCTTTCCTAAGGAGGTTACCTTCATTTTTTTTTCCCCCTCATGGATCACAACATGAATCATAACCGTCTTACTGAATCTAATTCCCACAGTGTGTTAAATCTTAGGGTCAAATTAAGAAATTAAGCAAATTGCACAAGAGCTTGGTTCCACTTAAGCAAGAGAAAAGGCCAAGTAAGCAGCAGGTAATTCAGCACAAAACCTTATTCACACTCCCATTTAAACAGGGTTTATTCAGAAAGCAGCAGCACACACAAGAAGCCAAGCTGTGAGCTCTTCCTAGAAAAACAAAGCCAAGACATATGGATAAAGCACAGACCTGTAACTTTTTGGTCCCAGTTTCTCCAGGAAACCACACAGCCTCTTCCTTTCTCTGTGCCACTCAGCTCAGACTTGCAGTTAAGTGAGTGACATTTTTCCAGAGTGGGAAAGCCCATGAATCCTGCACTTACATACCACATACCTGTTCTGTTTCTCACATCCTCCCACAGGTGTTCTCTATCCTTCAGATCTACATTTTCACATTCCCTTGTGTTGTCTCCTAGGAGTGATGCCTGGTTTATTGCATCCCAATGGCTTTTTGAGGAAATTGGGATGCTGTGCACTTCTGTCTTCTCATTTGCTTTCTGTTTTTATTTCCTTCTTGTGTCAGAAAGAGGCAAATTGTTCTTGATCCCCAAAATCTTGGGTATGTAATAAACTCCACCCTATAGTCAGTTATACTTCTCTCAGCTATTCCATGAAGCCAGAAGGGCAAACACTCGTCCTGGGACCTAATATGGAACTATTCCAGTAGAAAAGGAAGATTTGTTCCATCCCATCTACAGAAGCTGACAAGAAGCATGGGTTAAGAGAGACTTTAAGGATCTTTTCTGCCCTTGCCAAAAATCCTCCTTTTAACTGGAGAAAGAGTAGCCTCTTCTAGTGCCATTAACAAGAAGTAATAAGAGAAAGGCTCTGTGGGCAGCAACTGTTTCTGGAGACAGAATGAGAAGCTCTTTATGACCAAAGACAAAAAACTTGTAATATCCCAAAGACTGAAAGTAGAAGAACCTCAGGAACTAGAGGAAAATGTTTGTCTGAAAACTCAGAGTTATGATCATGATCCTCCATGTTCATGTTCCCCAAGAGAGCCAGGGGGCTGTTCATTGCCAGCTAAGAAAACTAAGCACAGGTTTTGTTTTGTAAACAGAACTTAGATGCAAGTTCTGCATTTTTTTTGTATCCCCACTTATATTTGACATTCAAAATAAAACTAGAAAAACAGAAAAAAAATAGAAAAAAAAATAAATCAGAAATCTGGCAGCTCAGAGACCTGCAGTGCTATGATGGTTTACAGTACAGTAAGTCCAAGCTAGAAAAGCAAAAACACACCCCCCCATTTCACTCTCAGTGACTGATGATTTTCTTTACAACATTTCTTTGTCCTCCACTCAGTACTAGCGTGAAGAAATAAGAAGTTAAAAATCACAAAATTATTCTGAAATAATAATTCTTGTCTTCCCATCTAAGATTAAATACAATAAAGAAAAACAAACAGATATTTGTGGATTGAGACCCTCATCCAAAGCCCAGTGAAATCCTTGGGAATGCTTCCAGTGACCCTAGGCTTTCATTTAGGTCTCATATAGTGAGTGATGTTTTAAAATTAATTCTAAATTAAGAGCCAAACCTCACTGGTATTTAATTTGTTGCCAGAAGCCACACAATAGACCTTTGAAGCAAAACTCTTAAAATGCCTAGAAATTCAGATTAAATGACTCACCAATGCTGAACAAATAAGGCACAACCACGCCTCCTTCTGCTCTTCAGCTCTCTTAAGACACTATTTTCTCTGTGTTGGGTAATATAGCAAAATATTTCATTTTTAATTGTAGATTATGGCTGGCAGATGACAGAATTCTGCTAAGTGGTGACTGGTCAGACAGTGCCTTCTCTGTCTGCGGACACTTCCAACAAAAGCTGAATATTTATATAGAAAAAGTCTGTAGTCCCTTTCTCCAACAAAGCTGAGACTGGAAGCTTTGCCTAACTGGGAAGGATATCAGCAGCAGGTGGAACAGGAAGGCAGGGGGGATCTAATCCCTGCTATTTATTTTAAATAAAAATAGCATATGGTGTGTCAGGTGCCAGCAATCTGCCCAGGGAGAACAGAGAGAGTTCTGCCCCAAACTTCCTGCCCTGAAGTTGTGAAAATCTGATAGAACTCAAACATGTTGGTCTCTAAGTGGTGAAGCTCAGGAACTCAGGTTTTGTGTCCCGTGTCTGAATTCTCCAATGTCTGTAGGGGCAAAAGCATCACACTACCTTTTAATTCATTTTGGGAGAGCTTTGGGGGCAGCATCCCTTCTTGGGGATGAAGACCTAGCTTACTTAAAGGCCTCACAAAATGTGTAAGAACTTGACAGGACTAAAGCTTTTACTTCTCTAACAAGGATAAATCTCATCAGTGGATTTAACAAAAAATATTAGCAAATCTAAAATGTGGTTTCCTAAGTTACACTTCCTCAGAAAGGCAAAAAGAACTGCAGGGACAAGCCTGAAACAAAACCTTGGGTCTGTGCATCATGATCTAAACTAAAATCTCAGTTCTGACACACACCTCTTTATTCCACAGAACAAATCTCAGACCAAAGCCCACTTCACTCGGAGAAACTTTAAACCAGACTTTGAGGTTTAACTCACACATTACTAAAATTAAACACATTTCAAAAATGAAATGTTTTTCTTTAAATAAATCAATGAACACTTGACTTTTACAAGGCAGTATTGAGATGATGCATCATTGCATCACTCCTTCTAGCACTTCTTTAAATATCCTGGTTGAAGGACATGCTACAATTGCCAGAGTGAGTCAACAAAACTGACTCAAGAAAATTTATATAGAATTTTATCTGACCAACACAAAGCCAACAAAAAAAAGCCTCTGCATCATTGTGGTTGGTAGTGATTGATCCTGCCACGTTACTACAAACAAAGCATTTGCTCAAAGCATTTGTTTGCTTTCCTTTTACCTGGGGGAATCTGGGATGGGTGAATGCCACAGAACTTAATGGAAACTTTTAATGCAGAAAGGTTACAGGAGCAGATTATATTTCTTGGGTGAACTGGTTTACTTTTTCATTAGATCCACTTGTTTCTGTGGTTGGGTCAGGAGACCAAGTCTATGGAGTTAGAGTGATGCTCAGTTCTGTCTGAACTGTTTTGGAGGAAAAGACAGAAAACTTGACACCAGAGGAAGAGATTAAAAGGTTCTACCCCTAAGCAGTGGCTGCTTTCTGTTCACATCCAGAAAGTAATTTCTCACTCCAGTTATGCAATCACAATTACTTCATTTTTGATCTTCAGTTACAGCCACATTTCTTGAAAGCTGCCCAGAAAACCTGGCTGGGACTCAGGTAAAGAAAGAGAGACTGGTGAGTGAGCCGAGGAGGCGAGGTCAAGCCTGAGCTCAGAGCAGCAAGGAGAACAGAGAAAGAAGGAAGGAGCATTAAAAAATGGTGAATGGGTGTTCCTCAGTGTTGCCAGAGAGGAGTTTGTTCCCAGATGGGTCAGTTCACTTTGTCAGCAGAGAGGGAAAAGGTGGGAGAAGGAGTGGGGATAGGATGGAGAGCTGAGGCCTTTTCCCACTGCCAGCATGGAGAGCAAGAGGATGAGAGCAGATGAGGAATAGTGATCCTTGCCGTTGAGAAGGTACCCACAAAATGCCACCATCCCCAGCCAACCCAGCTCTCCTCCAGCAGCTGGGCTTTTTATAACACCAGGACACCCACAGTGTGAAATACTGGAAAGAAGTTTGCTGGTTTTTCCAGCTCCTTCTTTCACCTGTTTTGGGAACCAGTCCTTGAACATAGAAGAGTTGTGAGGAAATGGCTGTCATGAGGCCTTGATGTCCTGAAAAATGGCTCTTCTGACACTGTCCTGGGAGCCCAGAGTATTCAGAGACTGGAGAAGCAGCAAAATTCACAGCAGCCCCCTGGAATGGGACCTAATCCAAAATGTGAAAGCTACGAGTGATCACTGAGAAAATAAAGAAATATTTTAGTAAAGGATGTGTTTTGAAGAAACAGGCATGAGGGGAAGAAAATTCTGTAGTTGTAGGATCATGATGGTCTAAGGAAAGAACTGTGGATTAAATCTCTCTCCTTCCAAACCTTCAGCTTTCAGTTTCTATTTGAGCATGATTCCACTTTGAAAAATTAATCACACAGAGGACTCCAGACCTCAAAGCACACCTCCACTTTCAGTAACCAATGAAACTAATAGATTCACAGAACCATTAAGGTTGGAAAAGACTTGCAAGATCATCAAGTCCAACCTTTAAATTTCTTCTTTGTTGCTTCAAGCTGCTAGAGAAACATAAATTATGCAGATCTTCATTGTGTCAACACTTCCAATAAGAGAAACTATTGAGTTGTTCTCACAGAGTTTAATTTTGAACTGCTGCTGGTGTCTTATTTCAGAACATTTTTCTTCCCTAAAAAATACCAGTCCACAAACTATTACTGCACAGCGAAGAAATGTCTCTCTCAAAAAAAACCAAAATAGACCAATATTTTTTTTTCCTCATAGTTAAAAGCTAGACAGATGAGAGCAAGAACCTGCAGCTCTAGGTAGTAGAAAGGACATAGACCACAAATGCAAGTCAAGCTTATAGCAATAATAACCCTTCACTATCTACTGCTCCCTGCTCCCCTTTCCAGAACATCAAACAGATCCCACAAGGGAGCATCTTTGGGTTGTTACAAGCAAACAGTGAGGTCTGGTGGTGAACAAATGGGCTCTGGCAGGGTGGAACTGCTGGCACAATTCAACACTTGCATTAAGGGAACAACACAGATTACATGGGCAGGTGTTGGAACCTGGCAGCAGTCTGGGAAGGAACTTTGGAAAGCTGTCAGAATAGTGGGGAAAGGAGGAGAGAGGAAAAGAGTTTGGGCTGTTGGGGTAAAGGCCTCATTGCACTTGGCAGCTGCAAGGCACTTTAAACGGGCCAGGTTTGTAGCCATGTATATTCAGTAGTTTAGGAAAATCGAGTTGCTGTTCCTGCCGGGGGAGGGAGCAAATGAGGGAAATCAGCAACTTCACAAACTCATCTTGAAACTTCTGTTACAGAGCTTGTAATTCTTTAACAGTGTTAAACAGCCTGGGGATGGCACTGCAGGGTGTTGTTTCACCTCTGGCAGCTCCTGGTCCACAGCACCTGCTTTTGAAGCAGCTAAAAACTTCTCCCTATGCTCTGCATACATTTTTTAAAAAGGATACAGTAACATTTTGGTATTTTCTGTCGTTTTGGATTAGATCTCCATGTTAAAAGTAAAACATGAGCAGAATTTGTTCAGGCCTGGGAACTTCCCAGTCTGGTAGGAATTCTGGAATCTGCTTTCCTTTTCTGCATCTTACTTACTGAAATGTCTGCATATCATGTTTAATAATGATCTCTGGGGTGAGATAGCTTTTTTCTATGGTCATTCTACCTGTTTGGAAAGCACAGTGCACAATGAATACTGAAGACAGCTGTACTTCTGAAATTAATCTTGGATAACGTTATCTAAATAACATAATTTGAAAAATGAACAGACTTCTGTGAAAGGAACTTTCCTACATAAAGGGATGATTTTTAACTCAGTGGCTAGTTGAAAGGGAAAATTTGAACATTTGTTTTATGTTATTGGGGAGAACCACCATGTGATTCCAAAACTAACATCCCAAACCAACAGTTAAGCAAAGAAAAACAAAAACAAAAAACAAAAACCATCCAGGAATGAGACAGCAAGCACTTAAAAGCCTTTTACATGTGAAAGGAATTTAATATGAGAAATGTAGCTTATCCAAATACATAATTCTGGTTTTTATATTTCATGGCTATTTGCTTAGAAATTTTCAGGCATGTGGAGCTGGACACAATTTTAAAAAATTACAAATTGTATTTTTCTGTAGCTGAGGAAATAGTTTCTACAGAACCATGACCAGCATTTTGAAGTGCATCAACACAAACTATATTAAAATGCATAACAACACTTTTTGGCTATTAATTATATATTAACTTTGTTCCAGTGCTCTCGACTGGCTTTTGGGAAGTTCTGCTCTGTTCAATATGGGTAAGGTTTGCTTTCTGCCCTAGAGGCAGTTCCTTAAGCTTCCAACTGCCAGGAATATGCTGTGCTCACTGTGACACATAGAAAAGAGAGAAAACAGCTCTTCTAAATAACTTTCTAAAAGCAGTGGGATGTCACGGAGCAGTAGAAAAGGTACAAGAGTGCAGTTTTCACAAACAAAGAATAGAGACTGCTAACTCATCTTGATAGAAACAAGGATATTTTCCCAGTTCTTGCAGTTACTTTGCAGTGATGCAACACCCTCCCAGGAATCACGTCTGTGATTTCTGGGTGACAGCTGGTGCCTCTGCTCCCTGGGAAGGGACTCCCCTGTGCCGGTGCTACGAGGCTTCCCTCCTAGCAGAGAGAAGTGCGGCACTTGCTCGCTCTCTCAGGGCCCGACTCCAAGTCTCCAGGAGAAAGTGGGAACCTTTCCAGGGACTTCCACGCACTTTTGGTCAGGCCCTGGCCGATCCACGCACAGCGCTCCCACCGCGCAGCGACAGCTCAGCTCCTCGTGTCCCTTCCCACCTGGCCCCTCTGGAAGCCCTTAAACCCTCGCCTCCTTCCTGCCTTCTCCACGGCCCATCGGAGCCGCGCTCTCCGGGGTGCAGGCCCGGGACACGGCCCCGCCGAGGGGTTACGGAACGCCGAGCGCCCCGGGGACCGCGCGGCTCCGTGCGGCGCTCCGCCCGGGAGCCCGCGGCCCCCGCCCTGGCTGTGCCGGGTCCTCCCGGGGCATTGCGGGGGGCTGACAGCCCCCGCCAGAGCCTGCCCGCCTCCGCCCAGCCCCTCGGAGCTCCGCAGCCCCCCGCACCCGGGGGCCCGTCCCTCGGAGCGCGCTCCGTACCTGAGAAGTCGGCGAGAGCCGCGACCTCCGTCCCGCACACAAGAACCACGCAGGACAGGAGGCGGAGGAGCTGCCCGGTCTCTACCTGTGCGGGGCGTGGGTGTTGCCCCGCATCCCCGTCCCTCATGGTGCGGGAGAGGGCGGCTCGGGGCGGGGGGCAGACCCGCCGCTTCACATGGTGCAGCCGGCCCCGGCTGGCGGTGCGGCCCCCCCGGGCCGCCGGGAGCCCTCGGGGCTGCCCCTGCCCCGCGCGGGAGAAGGAGGAGGAAGAGGAGAAGGGGGAGAAGGAGGGCGAGGGCGGAGCAGCCCTGCCAGCGGCCGCGGCGGGAGCGGCTCCAGCCGGCTCGGGCACTCGGGACGCGGGGGCGGCGGGGAAGGGACGGGAAGGGACGGGAAGGGACGCGGGCTCCCGGCGGCGCCGCGCCGGGCACTGCCCTCGGCGCGCATCGTGCGGCCGGGCTGACTCAGACCCGGCCGCACCTCGCCCGCCCTCCCCGGCTCTCCCCACCCCTCCCCGAGCAGACCGCGCCTCCCTCCCGGTCGAGAGGCTCGATTTCACCGTCTCGCCCCTCGTTTGGCTCGTTTGGCAACGGCTGGAGGACTGTCACGGACTTACACACACACACACCGCCACTCGTGACGGCATTTCCCCGCTTGTGTTTTTCCCGAGACAGGTGCAAGGTGCTGCCCATCACTCCCTGTCCCCCGCAGCCCATCTTCCCTGCTTTCCCTACTCCAGATGCCCTCGGCCCTCGTGCCAGACTCTGCCAAGTCTGATGAGGGATTTCAGGAGGCAAGCAACACTCTTCCACGCAGCAAAAGGACCTTCTCACAGCCCCGCAGCTTTACGATTCTAGTTCAGCATGCCTTGAGTTTGAAGTGTGTAGGCTTGCCTTAAAGTTTTCACTGCAAACTGAGGAAACATCTTGAAGTTACTTTGAGAGAGTTCAAGTTGTTCCCTGAAATCTTTTGTGATACAGAAAAGTGAACCAACAAGAAGTTCAAACAAATTGTCATTACTACCTGCTAAACTACCTTCAAATGTAATTTGGTGCTTTTTTAAGGTATGAGGGACTCAAGGGAATAAATCAGGATACTCATTTCCCAGTTCCTGTAAGAGCTGTCCTCAGGGAAGAGAGCTTAGAGCCAACACTGGGAAAATGGGGCATGAAAGCATCTTTTTTCCTGGGGCTGTGCTGGGGTGTAAAGTGTGTAAACATGAATATCCAGCTGTTTACATCCTGCCATGCATGTTCACACTGATCTTTCTCCTGAAAAAAAAACCCCACAAGTGAGTAGGTGAAAGATAATGGAACCAAACAAATTGTGTTAAATCTATTCCTCTCCTCCTTTCCAACCAAAGTTGGAACACATCCAGATTTGAATTTCTAACATTTGGCACCTCTTTTCAGAGGTTACACTGAACTTTGACCAACTTGGTCTTCATGTTTGAATCTGAATCCACTTTTGTTCCTCACCCTCTCCCTCTTCACACACAGAAAAACGACAGGGTAACACATTTATTAGACTATGCTTCCTTAGTCTTGGGCAGATAAGAGCAAAACAGGTTTCACATGAACCTGTCCGAGGTCAGGGACATTCCATCAAGTGTTACTGAACTCAGACAAATGGCATCAAAGGTTCCGAAGTAACAGTATAAAATCACTCTGAAATGTCTGCAACCACAAACATAGATGGGGAGAGAACAGTAGCTCTGCAGGTGAAGCCCTGGCTTCTGGCTGCTTCAGATAAGGACAGTGTTTGCCTCTGAACTGAGCCAGTTACCCTCTGCCTTCCAGGTGGGGAATTGGAAGGAGACTTGTGGGAATCTCCCCCACTCCCCTCCTTTTCCCCCTAGACCTTGCCTTACCTCACCATTCAACCTGACACTTGCTGTCTCATGTCAGTCCCACCAAAGGCAGAAATGAATGCTGGGGGACACGTAGCACAGATTTTTACAAAGAAAGCATTTGGAGACTATACTTGGATCCTCTAGAAAGGCGTTTAGATGATTAGGGTGAACTTACCTGTCTATCCCAGCTTCCTAGCTGCCATAACTACATACCTGCCATAACTTCATGTGAGTGCAGTCAGACCATTTGTGGCTTCAGGATGCCAAACCTCCACTCCCTATACAGCCAATGGAGAGATATCTCATATTCAGGCCACCTGCTACAGCTCTAACAGGAAGTGTTTCACCTCCTTCTCCCACATCTGCTCTTTAATCCCTGTAACATTGATGTCAATAATTACCACTCAGTCTGTTGTGCGTGACTGGGTAGGCAATGGATCTGTGACAAATACATAATCAATGCAGAAGAATTTATAAAGCATCAAAAATAACTGGGAAATATCCCATACTTGTGCTTGAAAGGCTCTGAATTCCTGCCAGGGCTGTTGCCTGATGAGCACTTGTGAGTCTTCTCTTCCCAGTGAGATAACACAGCTTTTTCTAGCCTGGTGGTACTGTAGGCAAAAGACCATCCCAAGTGCAGGAATGGGCCTGGTATGCTTTTGGCACTGTGCAGTTATAACCCAAAGGCTGTTTCCAAGTGGAATGGCTAAACTAGGAGAAGTTTGAAATGCAGGTAGCCTCCAGGGAGGTGAAGCAGGGAGAGTTGAATGACAGCAGAAGAGGCAGCTGGGTGGTCCTGCTTGTAGACATTGGCCTTCCAGGGAAGCCTTCCTACGGAGGAGGAAAACTTATGGACACCGTGGCTGACAGGACTGAGGACAATGCATTTTTTAGAATGGCATTGATATTTTTTATATAGATATACTTTTTTTATTTTTCTTTCCCCTCTAAATTTGGGCTACTTTGCTATTCAACATACACCTAAAACCAAGTAACCTAAAATATATAAAGTATTTTTGCAAATCTCTGCTATTCCCTGTGATGGGTAGTGCTTCAATTGTAAACTTGGGGACAATAGTGTAAAACACAAAGGCAGGAAGGGAGAAAGTGTTAATCGTGATGTGTAAAATGTGTCTCTTTGCGGCAGCCTTGAAAGCAGCTCCTACAAGCTGGCATTGCTCAGCTGCTGGAAGACAATATAACTAATCCAGACATGTTCAGCATGTAGAATTACAGAATCTCAGCCTTGTCCTTTCCTCACGAGCAACAGGAATTAGATTCCCTTTTTTCCCCAAAGAAAAAATCACATGAAAGTCTAGAAGTTAGAATATCCAGGAGAGATATCACATCTGCTTCAGACAGTTTCTCTTTTGAACTTGGGGGAAAAATAAATTATTTCACAGTGCCAGAAATACAGGAATTGTGTTGTTATATGGAAGCTTTGCAAAAGCAAAGCCACAATCTGAGTACTTAACTTCTTTTTCTCCATATTATTCATTTTTCCCTGAACTTCAGCCAAACTGCCAATAAACTCATATCATGGCTTAGTCTATGGAAATTCCAATAAAATTAGTACATCAGTTAAGAAGTAAACAATGTGAAATAAAAGAAAGTGAATGTGAAAAAAAAGAATGTGAAATAAAATAGATGGTTGATTTAGACAGCCTAAAATGTTTTCTCCCCTATAAGTTTTTAAGAGCTGATATTCATAATTTTCATTCTGTTCTCCCAGAATAAAGTTTCCAGTAAGTTCCCTAATGTTCTTTTTGGCTTTTGAGGATTAAAACAAAAAAATAAATAAAATCTAAGAACAAACCCCCAGGCTTTTCCCACATTTTTAAAAGCTTTATATTCCTGCATTCTGACACAGACAGAATCTACAGGACAGTTCAAACAAGTGGGTTGCTATCCTCTCTCTGTTTCTATGGAAATGAGTGTCAGGCCATTTAAAACAAAGCACATACTTTACAGTAATCACTATATGGTGATTATTTAAAATAACAGAGCACATTTTTCCCAATCCAACCTCTATTTCTATGGATACAAGCTGAAAATAGTTGTAGAGAAGCCTTTTCCATAGTTTTTCCTAACTCTAAATGTTTTTCGGATGCTCTAAGTTCTCACAAGGTACTATTGATAATAAGATCTAACAATACCTTCAAGTGTGCTGTAATTTGAACTTGAGAAGACCAATTCTGTGAGTTAGGAAAACATTCTTGTGTGTGTAAACAGAAATTTGAATGAATACTGAGTGCAGTATCCCACCCAGCAGGTTTAGAAGGAGTGGAAATATTTCTTGGAAATATTTTCTGGAAATATTTGTTTTCTGCTATTTTTTGACTCACTTCAGAGCGTGCGAACTCAGCTAAAGAAGGTTTGAGTTTTGTGGTCATGAGCTGCTCCTTGGCCAAATTTGTGATAACACCATAGAGACCCTGACCGCTTCACAAGACAGAAGATGTGACCCATGAAGTTTGTAAAGCCAATCTCCTCACATTTCATTTGGAATGAAACCTCACTCCATTTCCTCCCCAGATGCAGCAGAAAGTCCCCACTCCTCACCCTCCCGAATGCTGCCAGTCTTGCTGGCACTACTCCTGTACACAGATTATTTTTTTCCTAGCAGTGAACCTGGCACTTGTATAGACATGAAGTAACAGGCATGTCCCATCTTACAGAGCTTACTGCTGGAAACAAGAGAAAACATGACCTAAGGTGGAGACAGAACAAATACACCAAGGAAAAGGTCCTGGCTTTGTTGTTATTGCCCTCTTAAAGCACCCAAGTTGTCCCTGGTCACTTCCTGACATGATGCTTCAAAGACACACTGGGAGAGACACCATGTGTCTTGCCTCAGTTTAGGAAGGACGTTAGGACAGAGTTGCTGGGTGGACCACGGTCTTGGAAATCAACCTCCTTGTGAAAGTGCTTTATTACAGTTTTATGAGCCTGCCTTTGATGGGTTGTTGTCACTGTTCCCCTTTAATGAGTATTTGAGCTAAGATTTTCCAAAATGACTAATGATTATGTATTTGAAATTCAAGACTGAAGCTTTTTAAAGCCGCACAATCAATGTCAAAACAGAAAAAACTGTGGCTTTTCCAAGAGCCTTGAAAAAATCAGGCTTCAATGTCTCTCAAGTTAGGTATGCAAAGGCATGGAAATCCAGCAGTGTTTCAGAAAAGAGTAGCCCATGTCAGTATCTGTGAAATCAGTGAGACTTAATAGTTTGGAGATCCAGACCTTAGATTAATTTGACCTGAGCACTGTGAACTTAGAAGCAAATAACAACATTTGAAAATAATATTGCAGTGTTTGTAAGTGCCTGCTTTTCCCATCAGGACTGTAAGGGTTCCCTGGTAAATTCTGTGACTCAGTGACTGTGTCAAACTAACTCAGACTGGATGATGCTTGAAGATTATTCCATGTGTAGAACATGGGAAGGATTTCAATACACAGAAGATATCCTGAGTATCGCAGTAGATATTCAGAGGTGCTTTCAGCGTATGCCTCCTCTAGCTCTTCACAGCCTGCTCATTGACCTCCCCACTTTTCTGTCCTCTTCCCTTCTTTTCTGATCCTTCCACCCATCTTCAGCACCTGAGCATACAGTCCAGTTCCAGATTCACACCATGCTCTGACTCAAACCCCTGATGCTCATAATGCCTTGTCGGCAGATCCTTCCATATTGACAGGCTCTAATATTTTCATGGGAGGAAGGTAAATTGCCATCAGTCACTCCTAAAATGCATTCCTTGCACTCCAGCTGGAATAACTGTGGGATTGGAGGAGGAGGGGGAAGAGGAGGAGATGTGATTTTGTTTTACAGCATCTAAGTTATGTTGTGGTTTTATAAAATTGTGGTTTTACTTCAGCCTTGCTAGCCCACTCTTCTCCTGGGTCCATACGCTGACCTTGCACATCACCTGGACTACTCAATGCCAAACTTCTGGAATTCAAGCTCTGAAATGACTGTGTCTCCAAGTGTATGAGTTAGCACTGGGCTGATCCGAGCAAGGATTATGGGAGTATGGGGTACAGGGCATTCAGACATGTGAGGACAGAGGTGAGAGTGTTGGGAATGTTCCCTTCTCAAAAGGCTGTGCTGAGGAACTGGTCCTGATAGCCCATGTCTTGGCAGCATCCATCCTCTCTCCGTTATGCCACAACTTAGGGTGCCAAAGGCTGGAAAGCAGGAAGATTTGACAAAGAGCTCTATGTCACACTTGAAATTTTGGGAAAAAATGAAGGAAACTTTTCTGTAGAATAACTGAGTAAACTTAAAGCAAACATTGAAAACTACAGTTTTAAAGACGTAATTTTGGATTCAATCCATTCCCTCTGAATGCTTTCTATAGTTAATTTCTACATAAAAGGAAAATTTATTTTAAGAAACAAATGCATTTCTTACTAAAGTAGTGTAGGATAGGGGATCACAACTCACGGGCAGCCTTGAAGTGAAACCACCACAGGGATTACTGTAACTGGGGCTCCAGTACCCAAACACCAGTGGCTTTAAGGGACAGGTTTGGGCTGGGATTAGCAACTTGGGCTCATGCACAGGTCTGTTAGCAGTCCTACTCAGAGACAGTCCCTCATCTGTAGGGAGAGGTTGAAGGCCTGGAGATCAGGCTGAGTTCGGGAAAAATCGCGAGGACCTGGTTAGGGAGTGGTGTAAATGCCTATCAAGAGACTTAATCTTGAGGGGTGGCAAGTATTAACTATAGAACAGCAAGTATCTACAGCTAAAGGCTGGAGATAGGGGATGGCTGAGAAGGACAGGAGAGGAACCTTGGTGAAGCTTTTGCATTAGAAATGGCCTCATCTGTCAAACCAGATTTTTGTCTTCAGGATTGCATGAGTGAGGATCCCACAGCACAGGAAAATGTTCAGGATTGGGAGGTAAAGGCAAGTTAGGCAGGACTGCAGGGCTGGGGCTTGGCTGTTTACACACTGGGGCAGTAAAGGCTTCAGAGGTCGTAACTGAGGCAGGAAAGAGTCACTTAGCTCAATTAGTCTTGTATCTAGACCTGTTCCTTGAACAAGGCGAAGAGCTGAGCTTCATGCAAGGGACCAGGAATTGTTTTTCAGACTTGAAAATGCAAGAGGGGCAGTGTGTAACTTGGACATGATGATATGTACATCTGACAAGAATCACAGAAGAGTATTTTGAATAACTGAAAAACTGGGCAGCCCAGAAGCTACTACCTGACTCATTTGCTGGTCCCATCTGTTGGACACCTAAGCACAACAGAGCAGATGAATTTTGTCTGAGCCTGAGACATTTATGGACTGGCCCTCCATAAATGCTGCTTGCCAAAAAACAGACTTGGGGGAGGAAAGTTGTCAGATATAATAGAGAAAGAAAAGGACACGGGCTTCAAAGTGCATTCCAGCACAACATGGAAGTGACCTGGCTGGAAATGAAACCAGCAGTCTTCTTCCCCAGCCTCCTTGAAGCCTCTAACTGCTACACAGGCAGTGAGGGAGAAAATAATTGAATTTCAAGTTGAAATAAAAATAATTTTCGGTGGCATTCTGCAGTACTTTTTAAAATACTAGATCTATGAAATATGGTGTGCTGATAGCTATCAGGCTTATAAGTCTGGTTACAAGGACTTTTACCTTGAAGATCTCAGTATGGGTACTTTGAGCCTTTTAAAACTGTGTTAAATAAAATATTTTTCCTAGTTCTACTAGCTCTAGCCTTCCTTTTAATCCCTTCAATAGCAAAGCAAGTCCCTCTTGAGAATGTTATTTACTTTTCATATTATGTGCCTATCAATTTCTGGAATTGCAAATGTATTTTGATACCTACATAAATTTAAGTTTCAAGAAAACTGTAAGGCTGAAACAAAGGATTCCCATCATCCAGAAGAACCACCAAAAATGTATTATGGAAGAACTGAAAACTCTGTATCTTTGCATAGAATTTGCTGTACTGAGGTGAGTTCCAAATGGAACTGCCATCTAAACGAGCAGAAAAATAGTTGGAATGTAGTGAGTTACGTTTAAGTATTCCTAGATATAGGAATTATTAGCAGAGCTTAGAGCATATCACTAGCAGATGTTTTTAGTTTTGTTCTTATAAACTACTTGTAAAAAGCTCTTGTACCTAGTGTTTAGCAATTAATATTTTCCCATTTAATTTTTTTCCCCAGTCTCATGTACTCATTTTATCCTTTTCTGTCTTCTAATTTCACCTTCTTTCATTTTGTTCTACCTTCTGTTCTCAAAACATCGCAGCATCTTCCGTCTATATGAAAGCATTTGTTCCTAAGCATCCTAAGTCTTAGAATGGCTGTGAATGTTGCCCTCTTCTGGATCACTTTTTTTTTTTACAGTATTTTGCTAAAAAAACTCAACAAACCGAGTTTGAAAAAGCCCGTGCAGATACTAGTGTTTCCTTTATTACTTGCACATATGAAAAAAAAATCAGTTTGGATTTGGATAGATCTTTTACCTTCATTTTTTTCTTACTGAAATAATCTCCTTATCTTCCACTACTGCTTCAACTGTTGTCATTCCATATGTACAAGTTTATTGGAACAAGGCTTTTTCCATTCCTCCTTATCACTGTGCTTGTCCTGGAATAACTCTTGCTGAAAGCAAGGCAAGAGTTTAGATTTTAATTAATCTAAGTCTGCCCTCTGGCAGTGGGAAGCCATTCCCCCTTGTTGTATTACTCCTTCCCTTGTAAATAGTCCTTCTGTCTTTCCCATGGGCCCGTTCAGGTACTGGAAAGCCACAGCCAGGTTATCCCGAAGCCTTTCCCTTTCCCGGAAAGAGAGGAGTACCTGAGAAGTTGTCTCCTCTCCCTGCTCCCCGGCATTCCGTGCTTTCCCCTTCTACTCCGAAGTTTAAACCGTGTTGGTTTAGGATCGCAGGGGGCTGCAGTCCTGGGAAACTGGGATGACAAAAACCTGCTTGACCTTGCAAGCAGCGATGGATAAGAAACTGCTGCAGATGGGATATTGGGAAGGAATTCCTCCCTGTGAGGGTGGGCAGGCCCTGGCACAGGGCGCTCAGAACAGCTGTGGCTGCTCTTGGATCCCTGGAAATGTCCCAAGGCCAGGCTGGACGGGGCTTGCAGCAACCTGGGACAGTGGAAGGTGTCCCTGCCCATGGCAGGGGGTGGAAATGGATGGTGCAACGAGATGATCGTTACGGCCCCTTCCAAACCGCTCCATGGTAACTACTTTTAACTCTTTTTGCCCACTCTTTTTGCTCCCGGGGAAAACACTCCCGCTGGGCCGGGCCGGGGGCCGCAGCAGTACCCCACCTCCCGGGAGCAGGACGGCCCCGAGCTGGTCCCCCTCCACCCGCCCCTTCCTTCGGGAGCGGCGGCGGTTCCGGGGTGGGGCCGAGTCGGGCATGGCCGGGAAGCGGAATGGCGAGGTCGGGGAGCGGAGCGGGGAGCCTGCGGCCAAGCGCGCCTGTGGCTCGCGGGACGAGGAGTTCAATGGCGTCCGCTTCAAGGCGTTGCTGCGGGACCCCGCGACCGCCGCCAAGGGTGAGGGGCTCTGCAGGGCGGGAAAGGCGGGGGCTGAGGCGGCCCCGGGCTGAGGCGGCCCCGGGCTGAGGCGGCCCCGGCGGCCGGCCCGGCAGACGTCGCGGGGGCGGCACCGATGCTGCTGGTGGGGATGGCGCACATGGGCACGGCCCGGCCCCTCAGGGTTCCGCTCGCGGGCGGCCCGGAGCGGAGCGGGCCCCACACGTGGCGCTGGTGCCCCGGCTGACGCTGTGGCTTTACAGGGCTGGATACTTTCGTGTCCGTCGCCAAAACGCTGCCATCCCCCCATGTGTACGATGTTGTGGAGGGATACGTGAAAATTTCCATGGAGTGTGCTGAGATATTCAAACTTCTCGATGGAGAAAGGAAGCCTGAAAATGAAGTAAGTTGGACATGGGGTTTGTAATTCAGGGACTGGCTGCTACAATTCCAGCAATCCCACCCTGGAGAGGAACCAACAAAAGGTCGCCAAGGAACAGTCACAGCCCCGAAGGCTGCCAGAACTCCAGGAACGTTTGGACAGCGCTCTCAGCCACAGAGTGGGGTTGTTTGGGTGTCCGTGCAGGAGCGGGAGTTGGACTGGACGATCCTTGTGGGTCCCTTCCAATTAAGGTTATTCTGTGGTTCTATGAATAAGTGCTTTGTGATGTAAATAACTCTGATAATTTAATATGGTTTTAGTTTGTTTTGGTTTTTTTTCTGGAAGTATCAGTGGCTGGCAGAAGGACCTACCAAGTGCGAGACGCTCCTTTCAGTTCATAGATGTTCCTGGATTTAAGGGCACACACAACCAATAGTCCTGTCCAAATCAAGCTGTTAAGGTTCTTCAAATGTTATCAAAAGACTAGGGGGATCAATAGAAGCAGTTAAGAAAGCAAAAAAAAAGTAGTCTAGTGAAAGTAAATGTTTTTAGATAGCTGCCTGATACATCAGTATTTCTAGGAAGCCACTGGTAAATTTGACCTCATTTTTCATATTTCAGCTGGACAATTTATCTTCATCAGAATATGATGATTAAGCAAAGAGTTCAATAACTTCACTGTGAATGCTGGTGCAGCACTGCTATCCGCTTGCAATGTAGTAATTGTATTGTGTGGCTTTTTAACCATCACTTGGCTGTTCTTTGCCTTTCAGTATCATTTCTATCTGTGTAATGACAACCTGTGTTGTGTTCAGTGATTGTCTTTCCTCAATATCCCATTGCTGACGGAGTGTGCTGTTTGTAATGGGCACAGGCCCAGTGCTGTATGGCTTCTGGATTCTTCTGGAAGGAATTAATTGCAAGACTGGAAGAGCCACGATGTTTTTCTCCAGCATATTTCATTTTTCGCCATCCACTTAGGAGCAATTGTCTCTTGAAGCATTGATTCCTTCAAACTACGTGCTCTCAGAAGTTATCTTTTCAAAGAGGAAGCATTAATTGAGAGAGAATCTAGAAGTTAACATCACTTTCATGTGTAGAAGCTTTCCTCTTGGAGTGGGGTTACTCTTTTTATTAATGGTGCTCAGCTTTTATTACTCTGTGCTCATCTAATAATTTCAAGTCTTACCTGATACTATCAGATATTACCATACTTTTTTATCCTGCAGATGCTGTTAATCTTTCAAGCTCTAGAAGCCATTTTACTGAGGACAGCCAGTGACCTCTCACATTTTTCTGTTGTCGGAATGAACATTGTCAAAAAGTTGATTCATTCCTATATGAAACTGGTCTATGCTGCTTTGTATTCTGAAAGTCACAGGTAAGTCTTCTTGGTGATGTGGTGGAGAATCTCTGTCAATTGATCTAGAGGGACTGTACTAGACCTTGCAAAATTCATCTTGCTAATAATATTATTGCTAATAATCCACCTTTATTTAATAATCCTTTACCACTTGTCATAAAAGAACGCTTGTGGAAGTCTTTGCAAAGTGGAAGCTCTGATACGTCAAACAATCCAGTCCTGTAGGATACTTTCCTGAAGCTTTAGTTTTCATCAGTTGGGCCTGTCCTAGTGAGAGCTAGCATGGGTGATATCTTGAGTCCTGTTATTTTAATGCTACTTGATTTGTGGGGTAAAATGTACTGTGGAGAACAGGGCTGGGCAGTCTTTCTGTGATGGTAAAAAGAGCTGCTCTTGAGTGCTTTATTTCCCTGTATTTTTTGGAGTCAGGTTTCCATGTTTATAATGGATTTTTCTCTTTCAGAGTGGCTTTTCTTTTGTAATTTTGTTCAGTCTCTTAAATCTGAGGTAGTTTTAGATTGTTGAATAACTGTGTTGTCTAGTCCAGAACAAACCATTTTTCATGCTTATGTGGAAAGGGGAAAGAAGTTGCAAATGCCAGGGACATTTCAGTGCAAACCTGGGAGGAATAGGAAAGCAGAGAAAGAAACAGACTGAAATTGGCTTGTCCAAGCCAAATGACTCATCTTTCTGTCTTTGAGCAGAGCTGGAAAAGCTTTCTCTGCTTTCCCAGTTCATAGACAGAACTGTGCTTCCCACACTGCGCAGTTGATCTTATTGCAGCAGGCATTTTAACTGGACAAAGAATCTTAAGTAGGTGTACTGGAAGCAAATTTTGAAGCTGTGTACAATCTGCACTTCTGATTAAGTGTTTAAAGATTGTAGGTTCTGGAGAAATCCTTCTAGAACCTGCACAGAATAGGCTGCAGATTCCTGATGGGAGATGCTCTGCATTTTCTGTGCAACCTTTTTGATGTGCAGAGGGATTTTCTTTACTGTATGTCTAGATGAGATCTCTCCTTGAATCACATGGCTTTTTACATATTGTTCGTGACAGAAACAAGATGGACAGGTTACAAATCTGTTCATGGTAGTGGTGTTATGATCAGATGGTGGAGGTCTGCAGTCTTGTGTGCAGTGGCCCTGACATATTCCCACTGAAATAAATGGCAAACCTCTATGAATTTAAGAGTCCATAGAACTATAATGAACTACAACCCTAATGAAGGGTTGTCTAGTCCAGCCCCACTGCCATAGACAGGTCATCTTCAAGTTGTTAATTTTGGCACTTTCTCCCTTTTAAACTACTTTATAAAGGGAATATCCAGCCTCACATTATGGCTTAATTTGGGGGAAGAATATAAAAAGGTGTTTCCTTCTTCCCTCGCCCGTCTTTTCCAGCTGCTGTTATTACTGCTTAAAAAAATTATTTTGGTTGTTTATCTTCCCTTCTGTTTTCTCTTTTAAGTTTTAATCTCTTGGTTTGGTGGTTTGTATAACCATCATCCTGGAAATAACCTGCGGCTTTACCTCTGCTTTGTTTTTTAGGATGAGCCGGGGGTGCCTTACGCTGTTGTCGGCAATGGTGGCTCAGGGTCCGGATTCAGCAAGGGATGTGTATAGTCATTTTGATTTCAATAACAAATACCTGCCTGGATTGTTGAAAAAGATCTGTAAGCAGGTAAATTAAGGTGCTGCATGCCATGGAATGCTATGCCATGGCTCCACCAGATTTTTTAGCTAACTATTTAGAGCAAAGCTGTTGCCAATATTTGCTGTGTTTTTATCTGCAAGAGCATAACTCTCCCTTCTTTCCTGTGTCAGGCTGAAGACCCTGATTGGGCCTAACACATGTTTGCAGACACATGTTTGCTAAAAATAGTCAGGATTTACCCAAACCGGTGCTTTAGAACAATAATATTTATGTGCCATTTCAAATGCAAGTGTATAATAAATCCAGTATCATTTGCAATGTTGACATATTTTTTCTGGATTTTAAAAATTACTTGCAGAGTGAATGTGTACATTTGTGTTGGGTTTGTGTTATCTGAGATGAAAATTCAGACTTTTTCTTTATAAAGCAATCAAGTGGAAGGCAAAAAACCAAACACATCCTTTTTTCCCTGGAACCACCTTTTATAGTTCCGGAATTGTCAGATTCCATGGGTTTTGACCTCACTGCAGGAGTTGTCTGGTGGAGTACCTCCACCCTTAATTTTAAATGCTTGGGTGTAGTCTTTTGACCACAAGTTGCTTAAATGTGTAAGATAAAAGGAAACAGGCATGTAAAAGGTCTTACTCTTGTACAGTTTTCAGTAAAATTATGTCACAGCTGACTATCAGAGGTGAGTTTTTAATGCAAAAATACCAGGCCCAAAGCTTACAGCAAAATCTTGTTTGTTTCTCCTTATTTTTTCTTTCAACCTTTTCATGAGTCCTTGCTGCCTTATCTTTTGCCTATTCAGAATCTTCTTTCAGGCTTCTTTACAAGCAGCTTAATTTTGCACAGCAGTTTAAAAAAAATTTGTAAATCATGGCGGGACTCTGTCAGGGAATGTAATGATAGGATGAGGGGTGAGTTTTTTTGGAAGAGAGTATATTTCCATTAGATATTGGGAGGAGATTCTTAGCCATGATGGTGATGAGATGCTGTCCAGCACAGGTTGCCCAGAGAAGCTGTCATTGCCCCATCCCTGGAAGCATCCAAGGGCAGGTTGAATAGGGCTTGGAGCAACCTGGGATAGTGGAAGGTGTCTAAGTTCAGTGATGCAGGGTTTGGCATGAAACTGCTGTTAATGTTTCCTTTTTCTTTAAATTTGTGGCCTGGTCTCATACACTGAGAATTGGAAAGTGTGTGAACTAGTACATTTTCCTTTCTATGTAAAAGTGATCTGCTTAATGCAAGAAGTTTTTTAGCTGAATACACTGTGGATTTGTTTCATGTAAATGTATGTCTATGGCTGCATGCAACATGTTTAAAGAAGTTGCTTCATTTACCTGTTTATGGCACCTTCAGGGATAATCAGCAGTTGCAGTATTGATTCTGGAGTTGGGTACAATCTGTGTGCTAACAACATTTTTTTCTCTTATATTTACATTTTTGTATTTCCAGGGGAGAACAGATGTCCGCATGGCCTATATTCAGTTTGCTCTGTCTTTTCTCATTGCGGGTGACAATGCAATCTTGGCACAGGTGCTGGAATTAAAAGGTACTTCATAATTGCTTGTTGGGTTTTTAAGACACAGTCATTTATAGGTGATAATAAATATGACCTAATTAAAAATGTGAACCAGGTAGAGAGCACTAATAAGAAGCAAAATATATGTATTTTAATCTTACTAACTGAAAAGCTTTAAACTTCTTTGGTAATATAGTAAATAAGCCTCTTCTGCTTGAGAACAATATGCTGTCTGCTAAAACCTGGCAAAAGTAGAAAGCCTTTGGTGACACAGACTAAAAAAAAATAAATCTAATATAAAACTTTGAGAATATAGAGTCAATAAAGATAAAAAAAATTCATGGTCTCCAGTCATTCTCATAAGACAGTAACAGTGGATATGCTGTGTTAATTTTCTTTTGAAAAGGGTGTACTTCAGTTGCCTTTCTGCCCTGTGAATTGTGACCCTTGGTAAAGTTATGAGAGAATTCAGAAGGGATCTAGATATACTATTTAAAAAGAAGTCCTTGAGCCATTAGCTGGCAGCAGGTCATTTCTCCTGTGGCTGGGGACTGAGAACTAGCTGTTATTATTTACTTCTGCTCCTGCTAACGTGGGGCTGCTGATTTCCTGTAGTTGCTGGCAGTTGTTCAGTTCTTTCAGGCTGGGGATTGCACACCTCGGTCCAGTCAGTACAGCTGGCTGTCATTCCCCTGTAAGAGCCCCAAGTTCTCTATAAACTGAAGTTGTCTAACTTTGGGATGCACAGGTGAGGCAAAAGATGGTGCATGTGCTTGGAGATGGAACCTCCAGACTTTGGAGAATCACTCAGTGGAACAATTACATGTACTTCAATTGGAAGAATTTTAATTTGCTTGAATTTTAGTATGGCATTTTAGGGCCCAAAATGTATTTAAAGATGACAGATGCTGTAGCAGTGTTAATCAGCAAGTTGGCAAATTAGCCAATGAAGATGAGAGTGAGTCTGGCAGCATCACTTGCTCATCACCATAGTCACAGACACATCATCCTTCTGAACTCTGATTGCTGTCTTTTGGTTCATCCTGGAATATAACAGCAAGATAAATAATGTGACATGGAAGAGGAATAGGTATGAATTCCCTGAAGCATTTTAGGATGAAGAGAGGTTTCACATTTTGACTTAACATTTGAAATGTTCTCTTAGATTTCATTCCAGATATTCTTCGTTCTGAAATCAAGGAAGACAGAGTTTCTACTGTCAGTCTTCTACTTTCCACACTGAGAACTAAGGTATGATACACCCTTGAAACTGTGTTGTCTCATGTTTTCTATTCTCCTCACTGCTGGAAACTGTTCTGCGGTGATTTCTCACACAATGTTCAGTTCTTAGGGCTGCTGGCAATGTGCTGCTGCAGTGTCTGTGACTGATAATATGTGTTAGAGGTTGGTAGCTTGGCTGTGTTACTGTCTCAGGATTGAAAAAAAAAGGGAAGCAGGAATGTCTGAAAGTCATGAGAGTTTGTTCAGTGGTGGCTGCCTTTCCTGTGCTCTGTCACCTTCTGAGCCTCTTCCATGGGATGCACTTGTTGCTTGTAGAGCGGCTGCACCTGAGATGTATCTTATTTCTTTAAAAATTATTTTAGCTCCAGTGTCTATGACTTTTTAATACCTGTTCTGAACTACTGTAGCAATGTTGCATAAGCTACTGGATGAACAGTTGAGAGAATGAAGAAAAAATAGTGTAAAATTTAGAGTGTAGCCGTAAGAGCCTGCCTTGGATTTGGGCTTTTCACAACTGGCCAATTAAAGCCAAAAAACTACTTTAATTCTTTTATTTTGCTGTTGCAATATCACAAAGAAGAAGAAGAATAAAGAAGCTACCATTTAAATATAAAAGAAACCTCCTTAAAACTTTGTTTTTCAAATGAAGCTTTTCCGATGTGGGAATCCCACATCATGAACTGTTACATTGTTGGTGGACCCCTGCACACTGTACAACTCTTCCACCTTAGCAAGAAAAATGAGAATTGAAACACTGCTAAGCAGTGAAACGCAGCAGAACTTCTGAGAAACTTCCTCTGCTGTTTCATTCAAACTTGATTTGTAGTAGGCTTTGCTATGTCTATGCCCAGGTTCCCATGGTTCTAGTCTGTGATGCTCCAAACATGATGTGCGCTCTTTAGTTGAACATGAACATCTATCCTGTCCAGCATGTGCAGGGTTTGCAGAGGTTGGTGTAGGGTCAGGGTGGAGCAGGAGCATGTGAGAGAAGTGTTAGCGGGACAGGCAGAATGTTTCCTCTGCCTTGGTGAGGAGAGCCAGCTCTGTATGTACTGGAAGAATGAAGCGTGTTGCTATTTTGCCATGATTTTGTGATAACTTGCAATAGATAGAAGAGTTTGCTTTTTTCTCATTTTCAGGTGGTTCATAACAAAAATGTCAGCAAAACGCAGAAGGTACGTTTTTTCACTGCGGACGTGTTGCTTCGCATCGCTTCGCTGTACTGTTGGAATGGGATTACTGATGTCAGCTCTGAGGATTTAAAGGTCTGGTCATTTATTTCTTTGTTACTCTTAGTCCTCATGCTGCCTTTATTCCCCCTCATCTCTCAGCCTACAGCTTTTGAAACACCTCGCAATTGCTCTGAGATTGATGAGATCAGAAAGAGGAACCTAATGAGCCTATTTTAAAAGAACCCCCAAATTTCTGCTTCTTCTCACTGGGTTTTGGCTACAGATTTTTCACCTTCCTGTCTGTCCTCTTTTATTCCTCTACCAGATGCTTATGACCCTGCCACTCTGACCCTGATATACTGTCAACACCTTTTGGAGGAGATCTGTTTCTCGTAGGTGTCTGCTTGGAGCTGTGCAAGTCTCTGAGCCCATTCATAAGCATGCATTTCAGTTCTGAATAATTTTAAGTTCTTACAATTCCTAGCAGAACCTGTAAATCATGTGATTCATGCTTTCCCAGCCTTGACAGTTGTCAAGTCTTCTCACCCATAGGCATCTTGAGTTGTTCCAGATTTAGAAGATTAATGGAACCATAGAATCACAGAATGGCTTGGGTTGGAAGGGACCTTCTAGTCCTGAAGCTTCTCTTCTTAATCTGAACAAAAGCCAAACTTGCTTTCAGTATTTCTCTGAGAGGAGCCATATAAAATGTAGAGTGTAGTTGATACCTGTGATGCCAGATCTCACGTGACTTTTTTACTCCTTTTTGGTTTTTATAGGTGGCTCAGGGTTCTGAAGAGGTGGGAAAAGCAATGGTACGACAGCTTGTGCATAGTTTCTTAATGGACCTCTGCTGCTCTCTGAAACACGGCATAACATTCCATGATCCAAGTCTTGGAACTTCCGGCAAGTAAGTCACTGGACGGCTGGAATTGGCTGCGGATTTTTTGTTAGAAGCAAAAGAGACTAGTTATTGTGTCTGCCCTGAAATGTGTGGTATTAGTTGACTGTTAGTCATGCAGAAAATGTGGAGATAAATGAATTTCTTACTTCTCTGAGTATAAACTCAGAAATTTTGCCAGGAGGGTGAGAGGTCTTGCTTTCAATTAACAGTTAGAGAAGCTGCAGAGTTCACATTCCATATAACGTATTGAAATAAGGATTTCTTATTTAAAATATTTTTTTTTGTCTTCAACAGGGGAGGAAATTTGGTACTTCTGCACTTCCTGCTTGGTTTAAAAACTGCAACAGAAGATGAAATGGTTGCTGATCTCGTGGTGAATATTCTCAAAGTATGCCCAGATTTATTGACTAGATACTTCAAGGAGACCCATTATTCCTTTGTTCCTAGAGTGAAGTCTGCTTGGATGGACAACATAAAGTTACTCAAGAAGGTAAGAGTATGGATGATGGTAAAAAACCATACTTGGAGCAGGAGGCTCTATAAACATTTAAACTAAACTGGGAAAGAAGGAATTGGTGTAAGAAACAGTGGAAAATATCAAGTCAGTGACGTATTTTTTGAGATGCAGCAACATCAAAGCTGAGCTAGAAAAACCTTTTGTCCTTTGTGAATGTTCCACTGCCTCTTTGTTTAGCTTAAAATGGGCAAGGGGGATCTGGAATCTCTTGAAAGGGGATGGCCTTTAGCAGGGATGCTGGTTGCATACAGAGGGTCCATTTAGTTGAGTAGGAGTCTGGAGGATGCTCTGTAGCATTTTTGCATGAAAATTGACATTAAATATTGCCAGTACTTCGGGAAAGTCAAAACCCTCCTGCAAAATGGTTCCCAGAAGCAGCCATCTCTGGGACTGTATCAATGGGGGTTAAATTTTTCTTCTCTTTCAGATCTATGAGGCTCAACCAGAGATCTCCAATTCTTTCAAGACTTCAGAATTCATTCCTCTTCCCAGATTGCTTTCTATGGTGATGGTAACAACAGTTCCTGCAGTGTGCAATAAAATGATGTTCAGCCAAGGGTTAAAGGTAAGAGCATTATTATTATTTCATGGCATTAGTATTACTTCAGAATTTCAGTGACTTTTCTGTCGCAGTTAGTGCTGTTTGATTTTAGTGTGTGATCATTCAAGAAATTCCTTAAGTTGGTTAATTACTTGTGTTTTGTATTGTCTGCCCCAGCATCATTCTGGCTTGGGGAAGCACTGGAAAATGAATTAAAACCACTAATATTGATTCCAGGTGCCTTCACGAGCACCAGTTCTGCCACTGTCCGCTAATGGTTTAGGCTGGGAATCTGAAAACCTAAGGATTCTTTACTGCTAGCCAAGATCTGGAAAGGAATTAATTCACTGACAAATTTTAACACAGATTCGGAGTACAGATTCTGTGCAAAGCATAACAGGAATTGGTGAAATGTCATTAATTCACCTCCTTCTTTTAGCTGCCCAGCACAGTGGTGAAGCACAGCATCCTGTCACTGGTATCCATGGTGCTGAGAAGAGCCCTGAGGAACATTGAGCACTGTTTGTCTGAGGAAACGTGGAAAAGGTCACAAATCTACACGCTGCCGGCAATGCAGGAGTTTGTGCAGCTCTACAGAGAAGCTGTCAGCAAGGTAGAAAGAAACTATTGGGGGCTGACAGGAGGCATTTTGCAGGCAGCAGACAACTCCTCTCCTCTGTACTTTCTCCTCAAGTGATTGCAGCCCAGGAGCCAGGAGATGGTATCCTGGGGGAGGATTAAATGGTGAGGTAGGAACCATTTGTGTTCGGTGGGAATGCAAATATAATTCTGTGGTGAGATTTGTAACACTAATGGCTGTGTGCTGCAAATGGCTTCCAAGAGCAGGAAGCAAGTTCTCTTCCTGGTTCAAGTCAATGTAGCCAGCAGAGGTTACTCAGCAGTTACTAGACGGGAGAGCACTTGAGTTAAAAATATACCATAAGGAAGAGGAACCAAACAAATTTTTCACAGGAAATCTTTTCAATAAAATGTTCTTTCCGGTACTTATATTCTGCAGAAGTGGAAGTACGGTGCTTGATTGCACACAAGATCAATTCCAACCTTTGTGAAAAGCAGCAAATCTCCGTGTTTGGTGTTTGGGAATGTATTTCTCACAGGAGCTTTGTCTTAAAAAGGAGAGCTGTTACAATTTACCCTTTTTGCTTTTAGGTTTTACCAGACATGAATAATATAGTGGCTGTCTGGCAGTCCCTTCTGAAGCAAGAGAGAGAGCACAACGATGGCCCAGAAGAGAAGAAGGAAGGTGACGTCTCCATTCTGAAGGCAGTGACCAAGACAAAAGTTGCTGAGCAGCATGGTAGGTAAAGCAGCTGAAGTTAAAGCTTCTTATCTCTTTGGGAATGGGTGTTGTGAAACCCTCATCCCACCCTTAATTTCAGCAGAATCCACATCTCACTTGTTTATTTACTACTCATGTTTGCTTTGTTCAGTTCTTCAGGCTGTTGGAATTGCCTGAGAACACAGTTTAACATATAGGCTGCCACTGCTACTAGGTTAGGCAGCTTGACTTTGCTGTCCCAGGATCACAGAATGATTGAGGTTGGAAGGGGTCTCTATAAATCGTTTTGCCTGATATCTCTGTCTAAAGCTGGTAACCCAGGTCCATATTCACAGATCTTTTGAACATTTCCAAGGATTTCTTTGTGCAACCTGTGCGAGTGCTTCATCATCCTCATAGTCTAAAAGTGTTTCCTGAGGCTCAGAGTGTTCCTGTGTTTCATCTTCTGGCACAAGGATGCTTCTGGGATGAGCCTGGCCCCATCCTCTTTGCCCTCCCACTTCAGGTGTTCGCACGCATTGCTGAGATGCCCCTAAGCCTTCTCTTCAGTCTGAGCAGTCCCAGCTCTCCCAGCCATTTCTCACAGGAGAGATGTTCTAGTCCCTTCACCGTTTTTGTGAGCCTTTGCTGGACTCTCTCCAGTGTGTCTGTGTTGTGGGGAGTCCAGGCCTGAGCACAACACTCCTGGTTTGGCCTCCCCAGTTCTGAGATGAGGGGAAGGAGCAGCTCCCAGGACCAGGACACTGAGGCCTTTGGATCCTTCCCTGGCAACCTGTTCTCTGCTTGGGTGGCCCCCAGGATGTAGTGGTAAATGGGGCTGCTCCTTCTCAGGCACAGGGCAGTGCTGTTCGTCTTATTGAACTAAGCCTTCCTGCCCTTGACATTTCCATGCTAGCAGTTGTTTCGCAGTCACAAAATAAAACTGGCAGGGAGACTGATACACCTGAAAAATAATGTTTGGAGAGATTTTTGTTCAAGTTCTTTTAGCAAGAGGTCATTTTTTTTTTTAGCAGTTAGTTACTGTGGCTACACAAATGCTTGTATTGATGTAACACAGGAGTGGAGTTACGAGTATTCAAGGAGGGGGAGAGGAATGGAGTGAAAGCCTTCAGTTTTCCTCTCTCAAAGCCAGTGTCCCTCCTGAAGGGCTTGCTTCCTCAGTCCCATTGCAGGAATGTTTCATGTTTCAGAATTGTCTGCATCTTGGCCAACGGCCTGTGAATTTTTCCTTGTAGGCTAGAGTTAAATCCACAACAGTTTTACCCTTCACAGGGCATATTCCACAGAGAGACTTGCTAGAGCAAAAGGCTTTTCAGTGGATGTCCTTCTCTGCCTCCCTTTGGGCAGCAAAATGTTGTAGGCACTGACAGTCCAAGGCTTGGAAGCCACTGGAGCAGTTAATTTCTGTAGGACTGTATCTGTAGTTCCTCAGCATTCTGAGGTGGTAATGCTGTGTCACTTGCTCCCAGTTCATCTTTTACAGCTTTATTTGCATTGTGGCCACGTGAGAATTCTTTTCTAATGGGAGCTGAGACTCAGGCAAACAAAATTCATCCATGGCATTCATCCAGTTCTTCCTAACTCCCTGAGGGAGACCAAGTTAACAGGAAAAAATCAGGTGTTAAATGTTTTGGCCCGTGTACTTTGCTTCCTTTCATTAATGACTGGATAACAAGTAGTAGCCTTTATGCCTCCTCATGTTACAACTGTAATTTGAGATGGCTTTTCCTAGGAAGTAAACAGTTGTCTTAAGTGCTCTTGGTGTTTCTTTCATACATGTATTTGTTGTCTACCTTTTGTCAAGAGCTTACACTGAGAAAGTATGATTTTGAAAGGGGAGAGGGAAGGGAAGAAGTTTTTAACTGAAATAATAAATTTGCAACAAACTGTAGTGTACTGTCTCCTGCACTTCCCCAGCCAAGCCTACCTGATACTAGCTAAAAGTAGTGTCCCCAGAAATGAGCAGCATATAGTTTCCTTCACTTTTTCTTGTTGTTCAGCCTTAAATTAAGCATCAGCGGGACTGGTGGGAATCTTACAGTGAGTATTCAGATGTGCAGATTGTGTTTTATACGTGTAAGCACTTCTGAGTTGAATTAGAAACAGCAGCTATCAATCTAAGCACTGAATAAGTGGATTTAGTTTTAAAGAATTTAAATAGGCATGCTGGGGAAGGAAATTGGAAATTCTATGGGTGATCTTGTTGGGAAGATAGCAGGTCATTTTCTAAGTAAGTCTGCTGGAAATACAGTTATTAATTCTCATGCTGGGTAGTGGAGGGTGTGACACTGCGCTCTTACTATGAAGGAAGAAGAAACTAATTATGGAAACCATTTGTTTTGGTTCAGATGATGCTGAGACGCTGCTTCTGAAAGCTGCACTGCTTCAGGTCATATGTCTTTATCAGAAGGTTGTGCCCCACTTGGTAGCACAGAGCAACTTCGATTTCAGCAAGCTGCTGAAAGGTATGTGATGGGTATTTGTATTGCCTCCTCTGTTTTCTCTGTCTGCCAAGTCCACAGCAAACAGGAATGTTTACTTTTCTGTGGAGATAAAAAGCTGTTTTCTAAAAGTAGCCCATTTTAGTTTCTCCATTGTGTTGGCGTTTATTGTTGCTGATTCTGCAGTGCTCTGGCACTGTTAAATTCCATAGCTGCTTTGCCACACTCACCTGTACTCTAGTCTTTCTCTCTGTGTGTCATATTCTTGGAAGTGTTTGGCCTTCGTGGGCTTTGAGCTCTAATTTTTCTGAGGAAGGCTTATCTCCAGCTCTTAATGAGGTTTCTTCTAGCCCTCTACCAACAGTCCACTGTCAGTAAGTTATTTCCAAACTCTTACTAGCTGCAATCCTTTTGAACAGGATAGCTCACAGAAAGTTTGGGGTGGGGGTGAGGAGCAGCACCTTCCAGTCTGCCAGTGTCCTCTGAAAGATCTTGTAATAGAGATTTGGCCTTGTTAGAGTCCAATAGGACAGAGCCCTGGAGGGCCGAGAGGCCTTAGAATGCTGGCTGATATCCAAGGACCACTGCCTCCAAGCTGCAAGTTCTGAAGAGGAAGAAATTGGGGAAAAAATGCCAGGAGGTTTCCATGGATGGATAAGGAGCTGATGAGCAAAATCACAGGGAACAAAAAAAATGTTTTGAGGAGGTAGAAGTGAGGACAGGTGGCCTAGGATGGCGTGGGAGGGAGGAATGTAGGGGAGTTGTATGGGAAGCTAGGGATAGGGTTTGGAATGCTAAGGCTCAGTTAGAGCTGAGTCTGGCCAGGGATGTCAAAGACAATGGGAAGGGCTTCCATAGGTATATTGCCAACAAATGAAAGCCCAGGGCTGATGTGGGCCCTCTCCAGAAGGAAACAGGTAAGCTGACTACCCTGGACATGAGGAAGGCTGAGGTTGTCAGTGATTTCTGTGTCTCAGCCTTCAATGGCAGGTTCTCTAGCCAGGCTTCCCATGTTGAGAAAGGCAAATGCCAGGACTGGGAGACTGAAGATCCTGAGCCCACTGTCAGAGAGGATCAGGTTCAATCCAAGCTTTGGAACCTGAATGTGCTCAGGTCCATGGGATCTGATAAGATATGTCCACAGGCCCTGAGGGAACTGACAGAGGAAGTGGTTAATCGACTACCCGTCGTACTTGGGAATTTGTGGCAGTCTGGTTAAGTTCCCACTGGATACACAGCCCTCATTTTTAGAAAGGAGAAAATGGAAGACCCAAGGAGCTACAGACTAGTCAGTCTCACTTCTGTGCTGGGCAAGATCACGGAGCAGATTCTCCTAGAAACTCTGCTAAGGAATATGGAAAATACAGAGGTGGTTGGTGACAACCAACATGACTTCACTAAGGGCAAATCATGCCTGACAAATTTGGGAAGGTCCTCCAGTAGTCCTTGTACAATCGATACAGCCATGTACAGCTGAGACTGAGGGAGAAAGCAAAGGGTTGATTTGGCATCACTGCTCTCTGTGGACCACCCAGCTCGAGCAGCTATCTGTGTGTTAGGCAGGGCCTGGGATGTGTAAGGATGTGACTTACATAAATGCCTTAATTAACCTGTCGGAGAAAAAGGGACTTTAAACAAAATCCCTCTCTAAATCAACTGTCTCATGCATGAGGTTTTTCCTCCGTCTGTCTAAGCACGTTTAATCAATTTTTGGTGACTCACCAGATCACATAAACCTTGTTTATCCCTTAATTTCTTTCACTGGCCTGCTTACTTTAAACTGGACAAAAGGCAGGACATGTTTTTTTGAGGCAGAAATCTCTTTGTGGGTCTGTTGGGTACATTATGAAATAATAAAGTCAAACAGGCTGGAAAATAAAGTGTCATTCTCAAACAAATGTAATGAAATTAGTCTGGGTATTGATTTTGAAGAGAGATAATGATGGTGTAAAAGAATCATAAGACTTTGTTTTCTCAGATGTGTCAGTGTGAGAATTCTGTTGCTCCTTCTGATTACCCTGATGGAAACCTGGACACCAGAGGCACCACGTTTTTCTAGCTTGTAGCAGTATGTTCTTTAAATAGGTGGTGGAGTTTTATTATATGGTCTTACTGTTGGATTGCCTTGGTGTTGACTGTTTAAAGTGTAATGTTTTTTCTCTAATGTGAACCACGAAGATCCTACACAGGCTCCAAGAAGCTCGGGCACCAGTGCTTTTTGCAGCTGAAATCTCCGTGTAACTTACCTGCAGGTCAGGTGTGGGCAGCTCAAGTTCAAGTTTTGGTCGCGCTGCCAGAGCTCCATGCCCTGTGACAGAATAAGTGAGGTTATGCCTGAGCTGGTGATAACAGTGATGCAGGGAGAGACATGAGTGTGAAGTTCCATTGTCAGGAGCAAATATTGTCGTGGTGTAATCATTAAGATTTCCTGTTGACTTAAATTCTGTATTTTGCTTTTGAGTTATCCGTCCTTTGTACTGCCTGTAGATTACAGCTTTTCAGGGTTGCTAAGACTGATCAAAGAGATTTTATATTCCCATGCGTGACCAATGGTTTCTGCTGGAGTCAGGTGATGGAATCTCCCTCTGGGTAGGCCAGCCTTAGTTGCAGTGTGTCTGGGGATACGAAGATCTGTGAATTGCCAGCTTGTCTCACAGTTGTTTTAAACCCTAAAACATGAGTGTCCTGAGATCTCAGGAAGATGGACCAAACTGAAGTTGGTTTCTTGCTTTCACACCTCAGGCATAGTCACTGAAAAGGGCCTGCGGGAGGAGGTCCCTCCTCTTCTTCAGCACCATATCCTGAAAGTGGCTTTGGAACTTCCTGCAAACAAATTTGCCTGGTTCAGAATACAGGTAAGAGGCTGATGCAAATTTATGTTTCCTTGGTCTGTTGTCCTCAAATCTTTCCATTTGGCATGGCCTAGTTTTACATTACTCCAGAATTTTAGGAGGTGACCCTTTTGTAAAACAAACAGGAATTACAGTCTTACAGCAATAGTGAAAAATCTTTTTTGAGCTGAAAGGTGTTTTACAAGGACAACATTTTTTGCCTCCCTGATGAACATAGAAGGTTCCTGTAGCTCTTTGTGTCTCTGGAGAGGAGCACAAGTAAGAATGTGCTGTTTTCCACTTGTCTTGAAAGCCTGAAGTTGCAAATCAGGGAAATGAGCCACTGATGGGAGCTGTCCCACCCCTTCCCAAGGAAAATTCCAGCATTTTTGAATGCTCTCCATAATTAGTGGAAACCATCAGGGCCCCAGCTCTCTTTTTTACTGCAGTCTTGTAAAATAAGAACTGTCAAGAGTTTACTTGTCATGTCAGGAGAAAGGAGTGGACCTGGCTTTGAGGAGAAGCAGAGATGCCCGTGGGGTGTGGTAGCAGGGATAGATGTGGAATGATTGGGGAATAAAATATGATTGATGAGGGAGGTGGCTTTGTCTTGGGTCCTTGTAGTAGTTGGAGTTTCTCTTACTGGTTTTCCAGGAAAAGTGTTCACTTTCCAGGAAAGCATTTTACAGGTGGGTACAATGATTCTGGCTCATTGAATGCAAAGCAGTGTAAATCTTCCCATTCGTTTCTGGCCTTGGGATTTTTGGGCAGGTCTATAAAATAGCATACTTACCTTACATATGAGTCTCAGTGCAACATAGTCCTTTACAGTGTTGTGGTAGCAGAGAAATTTTAATATATTTTTCTTGTAGGACATCTCTGAGACAGAGAAGATTCGTGGTGAAAAATCAGTCTTCTATTTACTGATGAAAATGTTTGTTACAAGTACCCATTCTCATCTGAAGATTTCCACCAAAAAATTAATCATCAAGGTAAGCATTTGAATTGAAATATCAGGATATTCACTATATCCCACTGGTCTGAAATTTCAGGATTGTAAAATTTTTTCTTAAACCAGATGCCTTTACTGCATGGTTGTGTGGTCAACAGAGTCTCCTTTCCTGTTTCCTGTGACTGTTGTTGAAATTTGCTGTCAGATAACTGGCCATTAACTAAATATTTTATGGCAGTAAATGATGTGAACTGACTTTCCTGCAGCAGTTGATGAAAGAGTAAGGAAAATGTCTTTAATGTTTGCACACACCCCAAGGCTGAATTAATTCTGACACTGTAATAAATCAATGTAGTTTGTGCCTGCAAAGGTCTTGACATTGATCAAGAAGATATTCCTTTTGATTTTTATTTTTTATCATTGTTTATTTAATCTGTACTTCAGCACTCCAGCCTTGCGTAAGCCTTTGCTGGTTTGCTCTGGCCCTGCAGAATGGTTCTCTGTGTTACTGTCTGATGCAAGCTTTGATGCAAGGAGTACTTTTCGTCTTAAAAAATTCATTAAAATCCCCTTCTGTACATTTAAATTAGCTATTTAAGTTCTCTGAAAAACTGGTCAACTCCAAGTCCACAAGACACCAGAGGCTGTTGTTTTTAGCATTTTATTAAAAGAAGACATCTCTTAGTTATCTAAGCAGGGGTAGAGATTTACATTAGGGATAAATACAACCAAACTGTCCTGCCAAGGGAAAATCCAGGAAGCTCTGCTGGCCCTGGATAGGGCTCCTTATGCCATATCCTGCAGTCTTCATGGCACACAAGTTTGTTCCCAGCTTTGTGCATTGAATTTTTGCATTTAGGTCAAATCACAGAGTGCTATGGTAATAGTCAGCCCACCAGACCAAAGTTACAGTGATTGAATTAGGGTTTAGTTGCCCTTGATCCTTGCAAGGGATTAAAGGCAGGTTCACTTGGTCTCCAAGTGAACATTCCCAGTAATGAATGTCTCAACCAAAAGCTGCTCAAATTGTGCAGTTTTTCTGGTGGTTTTGGATTTCTTTTGCCAAGTGGGAACATGGACTGCCTGACTTGTTCTTGTGTCCACTTTGCACTTCAGTCCATTGGACTTTCTCTGAAGGGAATGCAGGAACAGGGAAGTTAGGGCACTTATGTCAGCAAAAGGCTGCTAAAAATAGATGGTAAGGACTTCTTTTTCTACACAGTGCCGTGTAACTGAAGGCTTGTTTTTGGATTTGACATTCTGTTCCTGCGTGTTTTTTGTGAGAGCTGCATTTCTACTTCAAGACTCTGCCAAAAATAGTCAGTTATATTAAAATGAATCCTTTTTCCTTATTTTTATTTAAATTAATTCCCCTGTCAGATTCATGTAAGCAGCAGTTATTTTTAGAGTTGCTGGTGTTGTACACAGAGTAAACGTAGAACAAATGAGTTGAGATAGCTTCCTTTTATGTGTTGAGAGGAGCAAAGGCACAGATTCATCCTGTGTAATTGCAGTCGTTTTATGTAGGTGCCAGTCAGGAAGCTGGGCAAGGTTTCCTCTCTTGTTGAGTTAGGCGCAGGGAGTTTACCGTGGTGTCATTCCAATTCCTTCCTCTTCTCTTCTCCTTCCTTCTTTCTTGCTTAGAGCTGGAGCACCAAGTTCCTAGTTTGGGTGCCTGAGGTCAGGGCCTGAATTTAGAGAGCAGGAAAGTAGGGGGAAAATGTCTAGATATGTCAAAGCCTGTCTCTTTGTTCGTGGTATATCTGGATCTACCTCACTGCCCCCAGCAACTTGCACTTACCTCTGGACTTTGCTGTGGTCACAACCCACTGCTCATTTATGTGACTGTTTATCCATCTGCCTAATTGTTTTAATTACAAGTAGCCTGATTTAGGTTTAACTTAGTAATACAAGCTAAGTCTTTTATGTTAGATCAGTAGTTTTCTAGAACTCCCCTCCAGGCTATTTTTAAAGCACTTTGTTTTTTTCTGCCTGTGATGATACAAAGATGTACAACCCTCTGAAAGCAGTATAACTTGCTTTCCAGAAATTACAGAAGTAAGATTTTCATTGTCCACTATACAGTTGGAGTCCCCCTAGTGGGTGGGAATAAGGCCTCTTGAACTGAGGGCGTAAGGAGGGTGACAGATACTTCTCTTCATCTACCTGCTCTTCTTTTCTTTCCCAAAAGAAGAAATCATGAAGATACTATACAAAAAGATCTGTATCTCTTGGGATTTTGTATCTGTGGTGTTTTGAGGTTTATTTACACACCTCCCCCTTTGTTTCCTGGACAGGTTTTACGTGACAGTGGAGTGTTTGAGTACACATGGAAGGAACTTTCAATTTGGCTGGAACACTTGGATAATGCAAAAGAAGACCAAAAGGAAGCAGTGATTCGGTTTTTGGAAAGGGTAACAGTGTTCAAATTAGCTGGATAAACAATGCAAAGAATAGTGCTAGTGGAAACTAGAGATTTGGTTGCTATTGTTGAGAAACCTGTCAAGGACCAGTGAATGAATTCTGAGAAAAGCCTTGTTTGGGATTCTTTATACAGAGATGGCATCGTTCTTGTCTTGAATGGGAGGACATCAAAAAGATCAGTTGTTACTACAGCATTGTTGGTGTAAGGGTAGAGTGTTGTATGTGGGGGTAGCTTTTATCTCCTCTTTAGGTGCCAAAGTTATCAGACCTCAGTAAACTGTGATCTTTAACAAGGAAAGCTGACACTTCCTGTTTATTCTTCAGGATGTTGAATGCCCAGTGCTTCATTTCCAGTGTGGTCTCCCTAGGGACTCAGTCTGTGGTAGCAATCTAGATGCCAAATTGCAGTGGACATTTTTTTTTTCCCCATCAGTGTCCTCTGTAGAGCAGGAATCATAGACAGAATCCTGCAGAAGCGATATGGAAGTTGTCCTCCTAAAACCTGCCCAACTTCCAACCACTTTTAGCACATGGTCTTAACAACATATGGTTCCCCTACCCTTGACAGCCAGTGCACTTACCTTTCTCTCCACCTTTGCTGACAGATCCTGCTGAAGCTGGTGACAAACCCCTATCCCTACACTGACAAGGCAGCAGACCTGCTTCAGGAAGCCAGCATGCTCCAGGTCGCTATGTTTAAACAGGACTCTGATAACATCAGCATCCCTGTCTCTCACATAGATGGTATGTGGTAACCCCTCAGCAACAGAATTCCATGATGTGGGGCTACATATTCTAGCTCTAATGAGCAAACTGGGGATGGAAAACTATAGAAATCCTGTTAAGTAAGAACCTCCAGGATTTAGCCTTCCACATGTACTTGGTATCAGAAGTCAGAATTGCAGTTACCACTTCATCACCAGAAGTAATTCCTGATGTGGTTGTGCCACTTTAACAGTATTTGAAATCTGTCTTTATGCTCTTGCAGCAGCATTTTCAAACTAAAATGGAAATGTAGTCCTTCTGCCTGGGGCTGTTCACAGAACCATGGAATCCCAGAATGGTTTGGATGGGAAAGCACCTTAAAGCTCATCCAGTTCCACCCCTGTCATGAGCAGGGACACCTTTCAGTAGCCCAGAGTGCTCCAAGCCCTGTCCAGACTGTCTTTGGACACTTGCAGGGATCCAGGGGCAGCCACAGCTTCTCTGAGCACCCTGTGCTGGACAGCAGCATTGAAAGGCAGAGAGAAGTTCAGCTGTGATTTTTGTGTTGTGTTAGCATTGTATTGTGTGACAAATGTGGCTTTCGTCCTTTTAGTGATTATTTTTTGAGGAATTAAAAAGATGCCTTGTATTCCTGGAGTGTTGCATTCTACCTCTGTTGTTTTTCCAGTTAGTCTGGATCCTCTGCTTAGATCTTTTCTTCACTTATTAGATGTCCTGGATATGGTGGATGTCCTGATCGAGGGTAGTGATGGCTTAGATGAAGAAATTGGGCTCTCTTTAAATGAGGACATGATCATCCAAACATTTCCCTTCAGTGCTGTTGTCCCTGCTGCGTTAGAAGCCAGGAATATACTGTTGCTTCAGTCTGAAAATGGAACAGGTACAGATTTTTTTGGTTTTCTGTGTTGTTTCTACCAGTGGAGTCAAAGTGGCATCGTTTTTACCCATTTTTAATAATTTTTTACCATTTATAATTTTTTACCTTGAGACATTTTATTACCTTCTCTGCAAGCAGAAGGAGGTGCAGATGCATGGTGTTTCCCGCTCAAGAGAGGCATTGAAGCTCTGTAGGTGCTTCTGCCCTTTTTCCCTGACCCTAAAGAGAAGATACACCATCCCTGCATGAACAATCTTGGTCTGAAGTAGTTGGTTTCAGTAACACAGTGTTTTAAGGGCATAGTGTGGAGATCAGGAGAAGTGGCTTCCATGGCTGTAGGCAGCTTCTCCCAAGATGGGGAGAGAGGACTGCACTGTTAAGTAGGAAATGGATGCATTTTCCAAAGAAAACTTCTTCAGGAATGAAGCTCTGATGTCAAATATTGGAAAGTTCTGCCATCTCCTCGAGGAAAGTGTTGGAGTCGCAGGGGAATCAGGTGGGCTTGGAGCAGGATTTGCCAACACCACAGCACCTCACTAAGTCCTCTGTGTGTATTTGGTGGTTGAGTAGCATGTGGGGTGGACTGAAAGTCCCAGTTCTAAAAGAAAATTCAGTTTAACTTGTACACATTAACCAGGGTGTGTGCCTCCCAGTACAAATCAGTTCTTCTCTGAGGTGGTGCTTGGCAGGGCTCTTTTCCTGTTAAAGTGCAGGCATGTCTAGCGCAGCACAGTGAAGGTGGATTATTGACTTCAGTAAGTACTAGCGTGTGGAGGATTTTTCATGTACCTCAGTGGTCAGGAACACTTGTCTAGGTCACTACAAACACTTTTTGATCTTATTCAGTACTTTCCTGAGTGAGCTGCTGCCAAGGCCCAAAGTTAAGGAGGGTCTCCCCAGTGTCTGCTCATGGCAACAGTTCAATTTATTTTTGCTTTTCTAGGAGCACACATCGTGGAGTACCTTGTTGCTGTTTTCACTGATCTTCTGCACTCTCAGAGAGAACCCCTTGCTCTCTGCTTGATGTTCCAGTTCTATGATAAGGATCTCAAGTCCCTGCAAGTTGCTAAGTATCCTCAGCTCTACTGGTTTAACCAATACTATAAACTCTGGATACCCAAGCAATCTCTGGAAGCTGTGGTATGGAATGCCTGAAGTCACTGAATTCTTGAGCCAGTATTGTTATAAAAACCTCACAGTTTATAGAGGTTACATTTCCATCAGAAAGAACATTTTTATTGAGCTAATTGTATATTTCTTGTTGAACACATTGGGAGGCAAATTTGCTCCAGGGCTTTTCTCTGACGACACAAGATCTTTGTGGTGTTTGGGAGGTGATACCGGGGCTCAGGGTTCGTACACAGACTCCTCACCAGGCACAGCTGAGCCTGGTGCGTGCTGTGGCCTCAGTTCACAGTGCCTGGAGTTCCCCCAGGTGGTTGGGTCACAGGCCCCCTGGGCTGGGTTTGGTGACTTTTTCTGCAAGGCCAGCAGTGAACACTACAGATTCCCGCGGGGACACTGCTGGACAGCTCAGTTCTAGCAGGACTGCACACTTGTGCTCCTGGAGCTTTGGCCCCACTTCAGCTCAGCTCATCTCAAAACAAAGGTGGCTGAAGAGATTTTTATTTCGTACTCATTATGGGTTTTCTTGTTTTGCTTTTTTTCCACTTTAAACAGTTTAAAAACCACAAGGAGGTAAGCGAAGAACCTACGGTGACACTGGATTCTGTATTTGCTACTTTGCTAAAGAGAGCCTATGAGAGAGGAGGCAGTACCTTACTGGAGGATGGTGTTCAGACAAAATTAAGAGACTTCGCTTCCCGGCTCCCACCTGACCAGCTTGTGTTGGGAGTAAAGCAGGTGTTACTATACCTGAAATCCACAGTGGAGAACTTCAGCAGTGTAAGAGCAATATTGTAATAATATTATGGTTATATTCTGTTTATCTTAATGTAGAAGGTGCAAATGACTTGGCTGTTAAAACTTAGGTACCAGCTCTTTTTTCTGTATTTGGCTCTGAGGCCACACAGCACCGTACAAAACTGCACCTAATTTGTAAACAAATGTCAGTTCTTCTGATTATTGAGGAGTCTTGGATTTACTTTGCATGGATTACCTTACTGATAGCTGTGAGTGCAAATAAACTTGGAATTTTAATCTAGCTCCTGGATCTTCCTAAGAAGCCTTTCCAGAGAGTGACATTCACTGGCCTGTGTAACTCCAGATGTCCCAGTATAAATGAAAATCTATCAATATTTATTTGGCAGCCTGTGACTTCTCTTGAAATCAGGTTTCTACATAGGGAAGCAGTTCCTTCCCCTAGAAGAGGTTGTAATCTAAGTAGTTCTTAGTTAAGTCCTCTTCCTGTTGGATAATTACTCTTCTGCTCCCATGCTCCTCTTTTCTTCACTTCCAAGATGTCTTTATTTTCATAGCTTGGTAAAACTTTGGGTCCTCAACTTGTTGACCTCTATGTGGACATGCTGAACATCTTGTTGTGCCGGAGTAATCAAATAAGGCTGGATCATCAGCAGAAACGGGAAGATCATCAGGCTGAGTCGGATCTCTTTGTGGGTGTGGAGTCTCTGATGACAGAAGTGTCTTCAGATGACAAGGTACCAAATCCCTTGATACAGAGGCACCTGTTGATAAAATTGAATTTGATTGATTCTTTCGGGATAAGTTTTGCTGAACAGAGAGGTGCTGTTAAGGTCTTGGAGGAGAGCTTAGGAACATAGAGCATGTGGTCCAGCAGTTCAAAACTACTGTCTGGAGATGCGACCCAGCTACAGCACCTGCGGTCTCACCCCCTGAGCTGGAACACAGTCATGAGAGGTCTGAAAGAGATCACCTTTGCAGAAAGAAATGTATTCCCTCATCTCTGTGTAAAGCCTTGTTGTAAAAATTAAGTAGTTGAGGAGTGAATTTTTCCCCCTCTTTCATCTGTTCTGTGACATTGTGGAGATGAGAATGTGTTGATGAACCCCAGAACATTCAGTTTTCCTCTGGAGATGATCTGAGACATGTCTAGAATGTTCAGTATAACAGCATAAATCCCACAGGATAAATGTTGGGAGAAAGATGTTGATGTGCTTGTAAGTCATTAATATTTTTTATCCTCTGGCCAGCTAATAGACAATTTCATATTCTATAATTGTAATTGACAAGCTGTGGAAAATAGTCAGATTAATGAGTTTACTTTTGACCCTGCATTGTGATTATCTGTTTAGTGATACCGTTACCTCTGTTTGTTACAGACACTGGAGGATACATTCACCTTGATTTTCAGACATCCTACACTGGAGAGCTGGTTCCTGGCCTTGGAACTGCGCTGTATTCCTCAGCCTGGTTTGAACCCTGTCACTGTGAAGCTCCTGTCAGCTCACCTCAATTCTGGGGTGCTCCAGCTGCTGAAAACAGGTGCCCCCATCCTGCAGAGCATCGCAAGGGATCACAGACACGTGTTGTCCAAGTATTTTGAAACTATCACCAAAAGTGTCCTGGAAGAGCTGGAGACTGTGGGGAAGGACAGAAGCCAGGTCTCTCCCAGGAAGTCTCACCAGCTGCAAGCTCTGGAGGAGCTGCACATGTACATGACTTCAGCTCAGCTGAAGGAGATCACTTTAACCATGCTGCAACTTCCTGAGATGAGCTTGACTGCTCAGAAATCTGAGAACTCCCTTAAAAAAGAGAAACAGTTAAGCTTCTATGGACAAATTTTGGTGCAGCTCCTTACAGACAGCTACCAAAGGCATCCCCAGCAAGGAGAGCTCCGGCTATCCAGAGAACACATGAAAGCTTTGGGGATATTGATGTCAGCATCGGCCAGCAAAGATTTGGAGAAAGTTTTCCTTCAGGCTCTCCAAAGTGAGCCAGTCCTTGCTCTCACAGTTGGTGTCGAGGTGCAGGCTCACTGCCTTGCCCAGTGCTCACACACCTCCCTGGCCATCGTGGCCATGCTGATCCAGCACTCCAGGACTCACCTTCTGCAGTTTGAGCTCTGGTGTCTGGACAGTGCCACTGGGAAGTACCTCAGGAAACGCATGGAGAGCTTTCTTCCACTCGTTAATGTGTATTTGCAGTGCAGAGACCAGTATGGTTTCAGCCGACCTGCCACAGGTAAAGGCACTGCTGAGCCCTGCTTGTGATTCAGGAGGCCTGATTCCCTGTTCAGGGTCTGCTGGCCTTAAGGTCTTGGAATCTTCACACAATAGATAAGGGTGATAAAACTTAGATGTCTGACTTGTAATGACTGTCTTCAAAGTACCTCTGCAGCACTAAAGGTGAAGAGCTGTTCTGAAGCTTGGCTGTTAGACTGAAGCCAGCTGTCAGACTGATCTGCTCTTGCAATTACTGCTGCCCAGATTTCTCTTTGGAAGCTCTTTTTAATGCTTAGTGCATGTGAAAATCTGCCATTGTGCTTCTCTTAGTTTAGTCCAGGAGGTAAAATCTTTTTCTTGGGCACAGACAGGTAGAAGTGTCTGGAGTGTGCAATGCCACAGCCAGATGGTTTTTGCAGAATCTGAGCTTTCACTTTCACAGAGTCCAAAAATTTCTTCTGAAACAAACCTCCAGCTGTGGGCTGGCTCACAGTAATGCCTCCTAAGATGGCAGTCCAGAACTTTCCAAGCCCACAGCAGCGTTACATGTATGGACAAATGCATTAAATTCTCTACCAGCAAAACAATGAGTTAGGATTCAACTGGATAGAACAGGATCACTTTAATTTCATTTCTCTTATTGCCCAGACATGTAAATAGCAGAGGAGACAGGCTGACTGGGGCTGTAGCTCTACCTACAAGGTCAAGCAGTAAGATAAGACCTTGTCAGCACCCTGGGAAATAGAGGGTGGGTAAAGAAGCGAGCCTCTCTGTAGCACTTCTCTGTAATAGATGAGCAGCTGCTGTAGCACCATTTCCTAGAAACAGAGTCATTTGGGCCTGGACTAGAAAGTGATTTGGGATTAGTGTGGTGTTGTTTAACACCTACAGGTGGTGGAACCTATGCCCTCTGCTCTGCCAACAGTTGTCTCAGCTGTCACACCTGTCTTGAGGAAGGCCCTGTGGAAGGAGCTCTGCACTGGGATTCAGGACACTGGAGGGTCACACGAGGCTGCTGTGAAACTGCAAATTCTTTCCAAGTTGTTGCCACCTTCAGAAAGCAAAGGCCTGCACAACCTAATGGACCAGCTTCCTGCTGCTCTGGAGAGAGCAGGGAATGAAGAGAGGTGGGCAGTGTGTGTGCACCTCCCTCAGGGCTCAGTTTGTCCTGGGAAGTTGTGGGATAGGAATGGGAGCAGTAACAGCACCCGCTCCTGAGAGGATGTGTTGCTTTGCACTTTGTCAGCAAGACATCTTTAACATATACAAAAACAAGTGACAATAGCAATAAAGAAATCAATAACTATCTCTCTGCAGTTGGGCCTTGGCAGATGCCATATCCAGAGTGCTGGAAAACTCGGAGGAGCTGCATTCCTGGAGAAGATGTCTCTTGTCAGCCTGCATGAAGGGGTTAGTTTCCATGTACAGCAGCAATAAAGATGAAAGCAAGCAAGAAGTGGAGAGATCCATGCTGCTGAGGCTAGAGGAGTTATTGGTGAGACTTCTTACCTGCTTTGCCACAGTGGGACTATATGTATATGCATGATTGGGCAGCAGGAGATTTTGTAAATATAGATTTGGCTTGATTTCCTGTTTTATGGAATCTTTAATAGCTTTTGCAGAGTTAACTTAGTCCTGATAATGCTTTATATGAAGCAGTTTTATGTTCTTGATGATGACTTTCTGGTAAGAATTTCCTTTGAAGATAGGAGTTTGAGGTATTTAGGAGTAAGAAATCAAAGGTTACCAGTGGATTTTTTTATTTTTTTTTTAATTAAAAAAAGGTGATAAGAGATACTTCTGCCAAGACCCACCTGCCATGCCATCTGAAGTCTGGGGCAAAAATGTGGCTGATCATAAATAGAAATCCATACTTTGATTTTGAAGAACACTACTTGATCACTCCCTCTGTACTGTTCCCTTGGTTTGAGTACATTAAACACAGATCCCTGTGACATGTAACACTGAAGGTTTCTGAGCACTGGCTTTTGCTGAGACTCCCGTGTAGGACCTGGCTGTCTCTGCAGGCCCTGTGGCCACCTCACAGTGTCCATCCCATCCTGAGGATGTTTCCAGCCTGGCGAGGTTGGCACCTGCATTCCCAGGACTGTTGCTGTGTTCAGCTGTCAGTCTTCTCCAGACCAAGGTTTGTTGTAGTTCCCAGCTCCTGAGGGCACATCTCAGTTGTAAGCAACACATACACCCAGCCATCCCTTGTGCCACGTGCCAAGCTTGCTTAGCTAGCCCACAAGATACCTGGTACCCGGTCTCTTGCTTTGACTTGTCAAGTTGTGATTTCTTCCACACTTCAGGAGTTTGAGGAGTTTTGAGCCACTGAGTTTTTGGAACCTATGCCCAGTTTGCTTTTTAATTCCATGCAGCCCATATGTTCCCCTGCTCCCAGACCAACAAAACACTTGCAGTTGCCTTTGAACGAGAAGTTAGGGTTGTTGTATCCAAGAGCTTTTTTTCCCTCTTATCCTCTGATCATGCCACGTGAGTGTTTGGCTTGCATGTTCTTAGTGTGTCCCGTGAACAAAAATTGCTGTAGAAGCTCCATGTGCCAAATGTAAACCAGTTTTTTTACTTGCTGCACACAGTGTTTGGTTGAAGGAGTGGACCCAGATGACTGGTGCAGCCTTGTGAAGACAGGACTCAAGTAAGTGTTTCCATTTGAATTTGGTTTGCTTTTACTAAGTTCATTTTCTTTGCAAAGTTCTTATTTCTTAAACAAACAGCTTTTAATTTCAAGCAGGTTTCCTTGGGTTTGGTTGGGATCTGACTTCTCTGTGATCCCTCTCCCAAAGGTACCGTTACAGAGATGAAACATTTCTGAAGGTCCTGAATGTTGCCATCCAGTTACTGTACAAGAAAGAATCCTCACTTAGTGAGAGCTTAATCAAGCTCTCCAAACTTCACATGATGATCACACAGCACTCTCTATTTCTGTCAAACATCCTGAGATCAAGAGAAGATGATGGCATGAACATCCAGACAAGAGGTATATTTTAATCATCTTTTTCCCGTACTAGATACAGTTAATCTTGTCTTTCTTGCATTGTATTCTCTCCATCCAGTAACACACACCCACTCATATTTGCAGAGTTATTAACAGTGTTAACAGTTCCAGAATACTGGCATTTAAATTGTATCTGTGCTTAGATCCAAATGTTGCAATCATTGTATGCTGGTTTGAAACACTTCTGTTTTTAAAACAACTGGAAAGATGGGTTTGGGTTTTTATTTTGCTTTGGGGTTGTGTTTGTTTTTCTGGTATTTTTAACCCAGTTGAAGTCGTGGATTGATTAATTTGGTTTCTGTAAGGCAGTTAGTGTAAGATCACTGAAGCACATAGGTCCTGTGATGTTTAAACCTGTTTTAAAATAGGTTCATAAAGGAGGTTTAAAGTTGATTTTGCAAGTTTTATCAAAAATGACAATTTAAATTATGTGTATTTCATATTGCAATCTTTCATGAGGAAAACCCTTCCAAAGGAATATAAATTGGATGCTAGTTCATGTGTAGGGTTGGCTTTGTATCTTCTTCACTGGCAACTGAAATCCTGCCTGACCTTGAAACACATTTAATCTACATAGACCTCAGCTTTTCTCCGCTGTAGAGGGGTTTGAGATTCAATGATTGAAGGAACTGTGTAAGAAAAGGGGGGGAAATTCTCAGGCCAGCATGTTGCTAACAAGTTTTGTATTTATTGATGAGCAACATGTAAACAAGCTTTTGAGTTTTAAAACACCTGAAAAGAGAAAAAAAAGCTCTTGTGAAATCACCGATTTAGTGAAATTAAAAGTAAAAAATAGATTTTGCTGCTTATGTGTGTATGTGTCTTACCTTTCGAGTGTATTTCTGTAGGTCACCAGGATGAATTCTTTGAGACCAGCTGCAGTATTGCAGAAGCTTGGTGTCATGAGTGCATTTACTCAGGCTGGTACTTTAGGAGCTCTTTAGTTTTGACATGCCTTTTATATTCCTGCACATAACTAGGGTCAAAGCCCAGGCCTTTTCAGATACTAGGAGTAGAGAAATCTGGAGTTGAGTCTTGAGTGTGCTGTAGACAACCTGTTGGCTTTTGAGGAATCCAAGCACTTCTATTTTCTGCTTCTCGGTTAGTTACAGAGCAAAGGTGGATAGTTTTTGTACCCCACAGGACAGAGTTCCTGTGGCTCACAAACCACCTGCAGTGCTGAGCCCTGCTGGAACACACAGTGCTGAAGCATTTTGGTATTTACTGCAGCTGGGATGCAGACTTAGAAGTTTTTCCTGTGAATTCTCAAGTCCCTGGGGAGGTTGCTGACATGTCTGCCTTTCTCTGTGCAACTCCTGAGCGCATTCCAGATGCCCTCTTGGGGGAGGAAGGAGTGGAGCTATGGCAATATAGGCTACAGCACTCATTTTTAACCAGAGAGCAGGTGTGTAAGCATGGAAAGCTTCTGCAGAGTAGTGTGTTCCACACTGGAGACCTCACCTGGCTGAGTGACTTGTGCATTCAGCTTGGGAATACTGTTTTAAGGTGTTCCCTTGAAATGTTTCATAATCACCCTTTAGTGCATTGGGGAAGTGGGCTGTGGTGTCTCTGGAGATAGGTGCTGATGTAAAATGTCCAGTGCTGTGTGTATCCACTTGGAGTGGGTCTTGGGGTGTTAATTTGTGCCCTGTGTGACAGAGCTGCAGGGCTCAAACTGTGTTTGTTCCAGAGGCGCTGGTGGACATTCTACTGACAGCTGTGCAGCTCAGCCCCTCTCTCTGTGGGAGCAGTCACCTCCCAGTGCTGCTGGGAGCCTATGGGGCCACGCTGAGCACCGTGGGTGAGTGTCAGCCTGGCAAAGGCACTTCCTTCTGCATCTCGTTCTTGTCTCCACAGGTCACTAACTGTGCGTTCAATCTTGGGTTTTAGATCAGAAGATACTGCTGTTGCTTCAGTTGTATGAGAAGAATAATCAAAGTCTTATAAACTCCAGGTAAGCTGAACACCTTACTTTGTTGAGCAAACTACACAACAGTCACAACAACTGGTATTTTTCCAGGGTCTTATTTTGAAATGAAGGAGACAATGAACAAGGTCAAACCTAAAGGTGAATGTTGCTTTTGTAAACATTTTTACTACGTATTGCCTATTCTGAATGTAATTCTCTTACACTGCCCAGACCTCTGCGTCTCTGTGTGTTACATGGGGTGAACTCCATTTTGGGAGTCACTCACTCTCTATCATTTGGACTCACTATAGGGGTCTCTTCACAGATGGGAGGCTGAAACATAAGCCAGTAGTGGGCTTTTCCCTTTCCTGTGCCCAAGCAGTACACAGGAAAGTCTGTTGCCAACAGTTGTGGGTCAGTCTGCCTTCCTCCCAAGCTTTTTTCTGTCCTGGAGGTAGGAGCAGAAATACCACCAGCAGTGCAAGAGCACTGGCTCAGGCAGCTGAGTCAGGTCTGGACCCCTGTCATGCAGCTGCTGTCATTTTTACCTGCACTTACAGGTTAAATCCATAGGTGCCTCTAAATGAGTACATTCTGACTTGGATGGACGGGGGAGAGCAGATTGAATGAGATACCTTTGGACTAAATCCCTCAGACTAAATTTGAAAAGCTTCGCAATGGATGGAAAAGGTGTTGCCAGGGAAATGAGTTCTAGTTTCAAGTCCCACAGGGTAATAACTGCAAGTGAAGACAAAACTTCAGTACTGATTTATCTTCTCTGTAATTGCTTTTGGCTCTGTTGCCTAATGCTTTTACCTTTAACAATGTTTAAGGATCTTGCTGTGGGGTCCAGCTGCTGTGGAGCATCACAAGACTTGCAAGAGTCTGGGGAAGTCCCTGTGGCAGCAGCCAAGCATGGAGGAGATTCTGTGTCTGCTGGATCGAGAGAAGATGATGAAAACGATTCTGTCATTCCCTCAGCATCGCCGGCTGCTGCCATCAGAGGTGCTTTTGGTTTAGCCTGTCCATGGTTACCCTTCTTTGGATATGCAGAAAGAGCCTTGAGCCATTCATTTCTTGCATCCATGTAATACACTGCAATTTGTTTCCATCAGGAGAGTAATTTCAATTCATAGGAAGCCTGGAATTAGTTCTTTAGGAACCCTTCCCAAATTAATTGCAAGATACGGGCCACATCTTGTCAGCAGGGGTGATTGTGCATTGCAGAGGTTGTCACGTATGTGAGACCAGGATTGGACAGCCCAAGGATCCACTGGCAATGGGCTTTCCAGTCTTTCTTACACTTTGCTGACCTGCTTCTGTAGCTGTTGGTCAGGGGAGATAGTTGTTGATATACTCTCATAGTGAAAGCCGGCTTTAAACACAAGCATGTCTCGCCCTGTGTTGTGTCGTATTTTACATGTGTAGTATCAAATGGTTTATAGTGGGGTGAGGTGGTTGTGGAAATTGAAACCAAGCTTGAAATTGGTGTTGTTTCATACAAATACTGGTTTGGATTTGGTTTCAGGGGATACAAGAGTCACTATATAAAGATGAAGCGGTCAAGAGCCTTGATGACTTCTATGATCCTTGTTTTCTACTTCAGCTCTTCAGTGAACTGACCAGACCAGGTAAAATGAGTGTTTCTCTTTGGTATTTAGTGTCAGGTTGCTCTGCTGCAGGAGCTGCACCTGGAGCTCTGTTATCCCTGATCCAAGGGCTAATACTGCAAGGAATTTGTACCTAACTTTTACGCTGAATAAAAGTGTTACTCAACTGGTTGGAGATCTGGCCTGTTACAGGCTGTGGTTATAGAACAGGAGAACATTTTTCAGCCAACTCATTTTCCACCAGAGAGCTGGACATGAGGCCAGTGTGTTTCACAAATGGGCTGGTGCTCTGAACTATCAGCAGGTTTCTTGTCTGACATGACTCGTCTTTGCACGTGCACATCCCTGCTGTGCTTCATGGACGCACTGTCCATAGAGAGAGCCCTCAGAGGTCAAAGGAAGACAAGAAGCCTAAGGACTTCCCTAAGTAGCTCTCTCCCTACATTGGTTATGGTTAAGCACATGGTTAAGCACGGTTAAGCTGTAGTTACAGCTAGATTTGGCTTTCCACAGCAATGTTAGAAGCAATTGGCAGGCTGTTAGTGTCTGTCAGTGAAATCACACTCACAGTCCTTTGTTTACACAGATCCCTGCAAGTTCGGTACCTGTTTGAATGTGCTTAGCCTGCCCTTAGCTATGGTTTGAATTGCTCTGTGTAATCCTGGTGGCAGGAAATGAGCTGTCCTTAAGTCCTCTGAGGAGAAAAGGTACCAGAACTACTTGGCATTTTGCAGTTGGAGGGATCTTAGACAATCCAGTTAATGCTGGGCCTTTAAGGTTCACAGGGATGAAAAGCATGGACGGTTGGTGTCTTTGGAACCTAGTGTTGATAGCTGGAAAAAGGACACTGCCAGCACCACCCACCCCGTGGAGGGAGGGATTTGGTGTCTGGCAGCCCCAGCAGCACTGCAGCCAGTCAGTGGCTGCTGATGTGGGAAGCACCAAGGCTGAGGGAATGGCTGTACATCATGTTCTTGTGGAGCTGTAGAGATGGTGGCTGTCCTAAATCTGAACCTGGAGAGGAGGAAATAGCCCTCTTTGCTTCTCCACACAGAGTGAGGGTCTGTGTCCTAAGAGGGCCATTTTTAAAGGGCCTAAGTGATTTATGCATCTTGGTCCCATGGTGCTTGTAAACCATGTCAGCTGCTCTTGGAATTCTCAGTTCTTTATTTATTTGCTCTTTGTCCTGACTGCACAGTGCCATCAAAACACATAAACATGGATTTGCACAGTGTTTAATGCTTGCTGAGGAAAAGGTCCGGGGTTGGGCAGATAGCAAGTTCTATCTATCTTTAGCTCTGACACGCATCTTGTGAATCAGCTTTTCCATCATGATTCTCAAGGTCCTTTAAACAAGCTGTATGTCAGACATAGAATTAAATTGGGATGCTTTTCTAATAAGAGCTTGTTGTTTTATGTTAGTTATTGAACACACTCTCCAGGTTTCAGCAGGATGGAAAATATTACCACTGCATGTTTTCAGTGAAGAAAGGTTTTCCAAATAAATCTTCCTGTGGACTGCTGAAGTGAGAACCTTGGATTTCATTCTGTGGCACTTCTCCACAGTGTGAATGGTTAGTGCACATCAGCAGTTCCCCAGAGCTGCAGCCTGAAGGACAGCAGAGTGGTGGCTCTGGGACAGAAATAACCTGTGATTTTTTAAACATAACTATACACGCACACACGCACACACAGAGTTTTGTGTGGGCAGTCATAGGGGAGGAAATTAGTGGACCAAATGTAGGTAGTTGGCAGTAAGATTGCAGCCCCTTCTTAAATAGGAATATTTGTTTCTAGAAACCTCCTCTTGACCTTCAGTGTGAATGACAAGAAAATAGATTAATATTACCGCTAAACTCACAGTACATTTGTAGCTGGTAAAATACCACTGAGGTATCATTGTGCTCCATTCCTGGAGATGGTGGAAGGTTGGCACCACGTCACTTCTAACCATCATTGGGTAGAAATGGCAGCAACCCTTCAAAACACACAGAACACAAGACCTTCAAGGAGAAACTCCAAATCCTGATGGCAAAATGCTGTGGAAGATAAATGCTACATTGAAGGGTGTGTTTCCTGTTTTCTGTTAGGCTGATTTCTGGTCGTTGCTGGATTTTGTTTTACCCAGAAGGGCTCAGGGGTACAGCTGAGTACTTGGCTCAGAGCAGGCCTTACCAGCAGAGTCACTTGTGGCTACACAGGGACAAGTGCTGTGGTTTATGGGCTATTTATGTTGTTATTCTCGTGCCCTTTCTGTTACGAAAGTTCTTTAGTGCTGGTCTTTCAGGCACCCAAAAATGTTTTGGAGAGATGAATTTTCCCTCTTGTTGTTCTTTGTATTCAAACTTTCCTGAAAGAGTGAGGTACAAGATGTCTTTACAGAATTTACCCCTAACTTTGCATGACCTAGTGGGCAGGATCATCCTTGTCTCACATAAATGAGAACAGCCCTGTGAATTTCAGCTCAGGTAAAGAATTCCTGTTCAGAGTGACTTGCTGAAGCCCTTTGTCAGCTGGAGGAGCCTTCATGCACTGAGGTCATTGTTTATGGGGGTAGAGCCAGAAATGGGTGCTCATGACCAGAAATGTTAAGGACTATAGTGCTGTTACACACACTGGGACACAGCAGGTGCTTTCTGTTTCTTTTCCCCTCACAGAGTGTGTGGTGGCATGTCACAAGTTTGTGGAAGTCAATGCCCTGGGTCTCTCAGTGGCTGCCCTGAGCAGCTATGACTCCAACATGAGAGCGGCTGCATATTTTGTCTTGGCTTCCTTCCGCTCCCATCTGGAAGGGGCTCGCTTTCGAGAGAAGAGCCAGGTAAGACTCAGCTCCATTGCCAGTTTGGCAGGTGAGATCTTGTAGGTCATAGGCATGTGTAGGAGAGGTAGTGCCTTGCTCATCCACCTACATGCATGTTGTGAGAGAGCTAAAAGAAGCTTTTTATCCTACCTCCCGTTGTTTCTCCCTTACTGCTTTGTGTTTCCTCCTGTTTCAATCAGTGGACAGAGAAAGTGGGAAATGTGTTTTAGAAATTCTTGGGAATTTTGTTAGTAGGGATGGAAATCCTCGTGGAATTGATATTTGACCTGTATGGTCTATGAAATGTCCCAGAAGCTGATTTATGTAGTCATGCTCCTGTTGTGGTCATTTGGGCTGTGGTTCAGGCTCCTCTCCCTGGGCTCTTGCAGTTGTTGTATCTCTTGGATGCTGTGCAGAATGGAATCGGGCACCCAAACCTCAGGTTCACCTTCTCCCTGAGCCTCTACATCGCTCGTGTGGCACAGCAGATCCTGAAGCCAGGTACAGGAACTTCCTGTGTATGTCACTGCTGGGTTGAAAAACAGGGCCTTGGGGAATGTTAATCTCCACCTGCTTTGTGCTCATGCACTCTTGGCTGAGCTTTTCATTCTGGGGAAGAGAAGGGGTGGGATGGCCAGCAGTATAATGAACCTCAGAGCGAAGGCCTTCTGCAGTTCTTGCAGTTCAGGTTCCCAGCTTGGAACACTGCACAGTTCAGCTTCCATTTATTCTTGTCCGTGGTTGTGGATTGGGAATGTTGTCCTCCTCCACAATGCCAGCTTTTTCTGTTCACAGAGGAGCACATGTACATAAAGGTAAACAGATTCCTTCTGTCACACCAGTATTTGGACCTGAGGAAAGTACCAGGATTTTTCCAGCTTTTCTACAGCTTTGATTTGGAGGTAAGAGTCCCATTTTAGGTGTCCACTACTTCTTCAGAGATTTATAGAAAAAAGCCATAAAAATACAATGAAATCTCATTCTCCTGGAGGTGGTTAATTAGAGGCATGTTTCTTTTGTTTCATGCTGGAATTAAAAATGTTATTTTCCGTGGGATTTTTGTTGTTTTCTTAATACTTAATGTGTTTCTTAATAACACACAATGAGTTGTGCTGTGTTTGCTTTTTGAGCACAATAAACAGAATATTCAGCCCCAACTTGCTTACATTCATCTTTGAGCTTAGATTAGTAATGTTGAGTTCAACTGAAGTATTTTAGGAACAGCAACTTATAAAGTTCCATTTTCACTGCATGTTTGGGCTGCAAACTGACTGTTCCTGGTGGATGTTAGTGATTAAATTTGATAGGAGTGGAAATTGAGAAGTCCAGAACAAGCTATGGTAAGCCCTGAGCTGGCACTCACAAGGAACCAGGCTTTTGTGCTCTTAGGAGCAGGTAATATTTGGAACTGTCTAAATGTCTGATGGTGGTATTTTTCTTTGTGGCTTCCAGTACAAAACAGAGCGTGTGTGGATCCTCAGATTTCTTGGGCAAGGGCTACGTGACAGATATTGCTATGAGCTTTATGACTACCAGAGGATTTTCCAGATCATTCTTTCCTTTTTCAACAGTCCTTTGTGTGATGAGGGCTCCCAGGTAAGAATTTCAAAAGAAAGCACAAAAAAAACCCCCAAACCACAGATGTTTGCACAGCTTTGAGATCTCAAGTACAAAGCAGAAAGGAGCAGCTGACTCTGCCTTTGCCCTCTTGAAAATCTGTTGTTGATTTTGTGTATGTATGGAGAGGGAAAATACTTGTTGATGTTGTGTATGTGTGGAGAGGGAAATAATTGCTTCTGTCTAAACCAGTCACATCCTAATCCCCTGAAACTGGACCAGGTTCCTGACATCATGGAGCCTCATGTGGGTACTGTGGTTTTGCTCCTACAGTCAGGGTCTTTTCTTTTTTGGGGGTCTCTATTCCCCAAGCAGCACATTTGTTACCTGTCTGGTGCTTCAGCAGGAGGGAAACTCACGTGCCAGGAGCTCTCAGGTTTGGGAGCATCCACTGTGAGTATTTCAGGTATCAAAACCTTGGACAGAAAGATAAAATTGTCCTGCTACCTGAAGACTTCTTATAAGAGTAGCACCTATGGTATGAAGCTTTGAACAGAGAATGTCTTTCCTTTCCTGGAGTTGTTGAGAACAGATGGTGTGCATTTTACCTTGAAGTTGATCAGATACCAGTCAAGTTGCTAATTCTGTGTTAGATAATTAGATCCTGACTGTAAAAGAACAAGTTCTATTTTCTGTTTCAGAGTCGTATTCTGGAGATATTGCAAAGTGCTGCCCGTGTCACCAGAGCTGCCTATGAGCTGATACAGGATCACAGCCTCCTCACATGGGTCCTGCACAGCTTAGAGAAAAGGTAACCAGAGAAGTATAGGAGAAATGGGAACAATTTTACTGTCCATAGTAGAATAATTGTGTGGCTGAGTATGAAAGCAAGGGTGACAGACAGGGGGGCACCAAGAGCTGTACTGGCAGAACTTGCTGAACTCTGAGGGGTCCCTCGTGGTTGTGAAAACAGAATCAACCTTTCAGGTTGTGGTAGGAAGGATTTAGAAAACATTTCCTTGAAAAACTGAGAAAGTAAAATGGCACCTTGGTGTCTTTACCTTTTAAATTTCAAGCCCCCTCAGTTCACATCCTGTCACAGGACCTGCTGCACAAGAAGTGGCACAGTAATGGATCTGAGCTGTCTGGAACAGACTGCCTCCTCCCCTTGCCTCTCCCTCACATGTTAAGCACATACACAGAAAATCTCTTCTGCATAGAGTGCCCTGACAGGTTCAGGCAAGTGCACCAGAAGTGCCCTAAAATAATGGTCCCCTGTGGATGGGCTGCTGGTGAGAATCTGCCTTCCAAATGTGGAGTTCTTCTTTTTGTTTGTTTGTTTGGTTTGAGTTTGTTTTGTTTGTTTATTTTGTTTTGTTTATCAGGTTTCTGGAAAGCAAGGTGATAAATAGAATTATTTCTTTACTCCATACTCTGTGGCTAACAAATTTAGGAGACAAGAGAGAAAACAAGAATCAGTCCCAGGAGAACAGGAAACTTCTTCCTATTCAGTTTGTAAATGAATTTCTGTATGTTTTGGTCACGTTAATCAAACATATTAGGTAAGTCCTTTGTTTTATTTTTTGCTATAGTGGGTTTGCATTTCATCCTCTGTCCAGTTTGAACTTTATTAAGGCCAGGAGGATTTCTTTATCTCTGGCAGATAAATGCCTTTTTTCACCTTCAGTTCGTGTGTTGTGTAGTGAATTTGGATGAGATTTCTTTGACAGGAGTATTTAGGTGTTTGAATACATAAAGTAAAATTTGATGTACTGTTGCTGTCAAGTCCTTAATTCCTGGCCGTTCTGACAGTAAGGATTAAAACCTGCTCTTATTAATTAGTGTGCAGGAAAATACATGGCACTTGTGTTTTCTTTTGACAGGACTAATGTTGATCTGGCCAAGCTGACTGAGTTCTTCAGCACCCTCAGCTCCGTGCTGGAATACCGTGCTGTTGTTGTTGAGGCTTTTAGGGAGATGGGGCGTTTCACAGTCAACGACAGCATCCTCTCCAGCAGGGAGCTGCTGCTGCTGCTGCACAAGTGGAGCCTTGTCAGCAAAGACCTGCAGCTGCAGGAGGATCTGCAGGCCCTGGCTCAGAAGTACCAAATCAAAGAATTGCTCAGTAAGTGCTAAAATACTTCAAGGAAAGCATCTTTTGTGGCAGCTGTTACAGACCAACAGTACAAGTGAGGCAAACTTTTCTGGAGACAGTACTAATGCCTTCTGTCAGACTGGTACAGCGTCAAGGAGGAGGAAAGGAAATGGAAAGGTGTTTTTCAGATCTTCCTTTCCTAATCCTAAAGTGATTTCTAACCTTTCTAACATTAACAGTTTGGAAGCTTTGGAGAAACACAGTTTAAAAAGGGAAAGAGCTTTAAAATGAAACTTAGTTGCAAAGCTCATATCAGGCTTTGAAAAATGGTATTCTTTAATGAAACCTTAAAAGAAAAAGTGCTGGAGGCTTGTGCTCAAAGGTTTGAATCATTCTGAGTGTGGATGGGGGTCTGAAGCAATGTGTAAGTAAAAAAAATAAATAAAGCAAGTGAAAATTAAATAGTTGATTTTTCCTATCATCAGTTTTGAAGAAAGGAAAAGTAAGATCAGTACTTGGGGAACTTTTCTAATGTTTTTCTCACCCTTTCAAACTCCTCAGAAAGACATGAGGAGAGTTTTTGGAACTTACTGTCTTGTGTGGGTTGTGTGCTCCAGGCTCCAGGAGCTTCTCTCATCTCCAGGCTGGGTGACCCAGTTTGGAATAGGGTTCCAGCCTGGAGTGCCTGGGAGCTCCAGGAGCCCCTTGGAACAGGGCAGGCTCTGGGAGGCTGCCAAAGGAGGCTGGTGCTTGCAATGGTAACAACTGAATCAAGGCAGGAGAGCACCTTACTTGCATGGTTTTGTAACAGGAGAATCCTTTGGGGTATCTGACCTTGGTCTTGGTGGTGGTTTTCTTACAGAAAATATTAGGGACAAGAACAAACCTCAAACCTCATCTCATGTGTATCATCACACTCGGAAAAAGAACGAGGTGGAAGATGACAATGCTGCAGATGTGGAAGTGTCTGAGCTGGAGAAATGCAGAGAACATCTGAATTCCATACTTGCCCATTGGGACCCTGTTTTCCCAGCACCACCCTCCACACAAGGAGGGGAGACCCTCAGACCCGGTGAACCTGAGGCTGAGGCGGTGGCTGTCACCTGTGCATCCACTCATGTTGTCACAAAGTGGCTGCTGAGGTCCCTGGCTGGGCAGAGCCGCCTCAGGGAGCAGGATGTGTCACCAGTGTTGAGGTGGCTGCGGAACCGCGTCCTACCGCACCCTGCAGCCACGCAGAAGATGCTCAGGGATGAGACAGCAAGGAACAACCTCTTCAAGCTTTACAGCAGGCTCTGCCAGGCTAGCAGCACCTCAGCTGGGCTCTCCAGGGAGCTCGGGGTGCTCAGCTCCATCATGCTCCAGCTTATGGAGGAACAGGGCCTGTCCAGCACCTTCCACAAGCTTGTGAAATCCCTGTGCCTGTCAGCAACGACGGAAGAGGATGCGGACAAGACAGGTGGCTTGTCTCGTTCTTGTCACTCATGTTACAAGGCAGTGGTGGGAGGAACTAGGAAATTCCAGGACTTTCTGAATCCATTTAACTAGTTTTTCCATATCCACCCAGGCTCATGGCTTCCCAAAACAGAAGCCGTGTCTTTGGTGGGATGTGGGCAGGGGTGGGCAGCACAGATCATGGTCACACTGAGGTTTTCTGACACTACAACACTCACACTCCCTCTAAGAAACTTCCCTTTCAAGGGCTAAAATGGAACAAAAGGTATAAAAAAATTCAATTCCAAGAGGAAGAATAGTCTGCAAAAAACAAATCCACATGGGCCTGGCTGCTGACCCCTATTGCTGGTCAAGGATAGCATCTGGCAGATCAGATTTCCAACTGATTTCCAGATTTAACAGGAAACTGGTTTGTTCCTTCTTGTGAGTAGGATCATTAGCTTTGTATGGGCAAAGGCACTCCAGATTTTCCATCTAGGAAAAGAGCTGGGGAACTATTTTAAAACATAGTCCTGGAGGTAAACAGCTTGGCTTGGTATTGCTGTGTGGAAATAGAAGAATATCTGTTCTGATTTTTCTCTCATCTTTCTTCCACAGCTGTTTCTGTATTCCTGACTTCCGTTTACATTGGGGACATGTGGCTTGGAGCACAGGAGCCGGATATGTTACTTACCCATGTCAGATTGGTCTGCACTAATGCAGGTTATGAATTACAGGATGACTTGGGAACTCGGAAACAAGGAGAGGAAACTATTATGTCTCTTTGCAAAAAAATTTGGCTACATCAGGGCATTAATTTGGGGAACTAACACTTTAACATTCTGCACTCTGCCATCATCACTGTGAGCCATGAAAGCCTCCTGAGCTGTTCTCATACAGACTTAACTTGTTTGGTCATAAGAACCAGTATTTTATTACTGTGTGCAAGCTCAGGGGGAAGATTTTATTCAGCATCTCTCAGTGGGACATTAAAGCTCCAATTCCCTTTTCTTGAACAATCTGAAACACAGTATTATTTCTATTGTTTTCATTACAGGCATTTTTAACTTTTTGAAGAACCAGAAAGTCTGTATGTGCATGTGTGTGTCATTAATACCCATCCTCACGCCAATATAGGATGGGAAAAAAAGGATGCAGAGCTTCCTCCAGTGGGGTGTAAGTGCAAATAACAAGAGGTTTGGTCATGATGATTTACTGTTTCTTGAAGAGCCTGGTTGCATTCATCATACCACAACCAGTATGAATAGGAGCCTGAACTTGGAAATCATGATGGTCTTCTTGGGTTTAGTTTAAAAAGCTTTAGTGGCTTTTAAAAACATTTATATCAGACCTGGTTTATTTTTATTACCCTTATTTTTCTAATGAAAAAAAATAAAAGTACCCTGATCCATCACTGCTGCCACGGTGTGCGACAAAGGCCCATCTTCCCTCCACTTGGAACAGGTGAGAGATGGGAATAAACCCCAAAAGATTTTCTGCTCATTGATTATAGGTGAGTTTTCTTGGGAATTCCCTGTGAAATCTGATACATTGTTCTCAAATGTGGCCAAGAGGGTAGGTGAACATGCAGTGCCAGAAGGAGTGCTTTTGACATGTAAATCAGAATTTTTTCAGTGGACTCACAACTGCATGCTGTGCCCAGGTCCCTTGTCCAAATACTGTACAGGGAAAAACCAGAACTGTACATTCCTTGTGATATGTATTGAATTTTTGGGGGATTAAATAAAAATGAGATTAAAATGAGGGAATTGCTACTACATGTAAATATTCTTGGCCTAAAGGAGTCATCGGCTCTGTACCAAGACTGGAGTTAAAAATTCTATTTCTTTAAAAACCCGCAAGCCCTTTAGCGGCTCCATTTTCTGTCATGCAGAATTCCTAGGGGTTGACATCAGGGAATCTGTGAGGCGAATCTGGCTCAGCCGCATGTAGCCTAGCTGGGCTCAGTGCAGCCGAGCTCGGCCGAAGCGAGCTGAGCTGTCCCGAAGAGCGGCGACATCTGCCGGTAATAGCCGATATTAGCCGAACAGCCGATAATGGTCGAGGTCTACCGATCATTGCCGAGGTTACTCGAACTGACCATGATAGCCGAATGTATCCGATGATAGACGAGTTCAGCAGCCGAAGAGCCGAAACTGACGGAGATTTACCGAACCCAGTCGAGTTTAGCCGGCTTTAGCCGAGTTTATTTAAATACATCCGAACGTAGCTGGGTTCAGACGAAACGAGCCGCGTTCAACCGAACCGAGCCGAGTTCGGCCGAACCAAGGCCAACCTTACGACGTCAGCCGAACCGAAGCGAGATCAACCGAATCCCTCGAGTTTGGCCGAACCGCTGCGAGTGCAGCTGAACCGAGGCAAACCTTAGGAGCTCGGCCGAATCTAATCGAGTTCTGCCGAACCCAGCCTCCGGCTCTCGTGGCCGTTAATTAGCGCGAGTGCTGTCACTGCCTAATGAACTCCTGCCCGACCCCGCTCTCCCGTTCCTGTCCGTGCGGTGGCCGGGCCGCCCGTGGGACGCGGCAGCAGGAAAACCCCGGGCTGGGCGCCTTGAACGTGAGGCGGCCCCGCTTTCCCGCGCGGCGCCTCGGCCCGGCCCGCGCCGCCCTCAGGGAGCTGAGCCGAGGTCCGGGTAATGCAGTGGGCAGTTCCAAGTTCGGCCGAACCGAGCCGTGTTTAGCCGAGCCCAGCCAAGCTCTATTTCCCGATGTGTAAAGTGACAAAGACTCTGCTGAATTCCAGCACACGGGCAAGAACAGCAGCAAAAGCTTCACGTGAGGTTAATTTACCCCTTGGAAGGGGCCAACATCACAAAAGGCAAGGACACGGACAGTAGGTAGGCGATATTATTTATTGTTTTCTTCCACCGCTCCTTGGGGGCTTTATTTAAAGAAAACATTACTGACACCTTGGACGTGTCCCACAGCATTCCCAAACTTCAAACCGCTGGGATCGAACAGTGATTCCAAAACACTGCGGTGGCAAGCGCTCCGTCCCGGGAGCTGCTCTGGGTGCTCTCGTGCCCATTAATTAGCGCGAGTGCTGTCACTGCCTAATGAACTCCTGCCCGACCCCGCTCTCCCGTTCGCAGCCGTGCTGAAAGGAATGAGAAGGAGATGTCTTGACAAAGAAACTGTGGGCCTGCTGGTAGATAAACTCGGATACCGACACTTGAAAGAAGTAATGAATGGAACCACAAATTCCAGAGGAATTCCGTTGCTCACCCAAGGCCGTGCTAAATTCCTGGACTTAGAGAAAAAGAACAGAGACACAAAGAAAAACAAGGGGCTGGAGGGAATGCACATTGAAAGGGGGTCGGTATTAGGCGATTCGGGAAGTTTGTACCTCTCAAGTACCTCAGTCAATGGGGAAGAGAGAGGTAAATGCGGTCGGGAAATGAGGATAAAAAGCAGACTGCGTCCTCCCAACAACCTGAGAGACCCATGGGAAATGCCCATGGCCTCTCCCTTTATTCGAATAAAGTTATAGTACTCCCCAGTTTCCTTTTTGGACATAAACCTCTGGTGTCCGTGGATCAGTTTTCCTGTCCGTGCGGTGGCCGGGCCGCCCGTGGGACGCGGCAGCAGGAAAACCCCGAGCTGGGCGCCTTGAACGTGAGGCGGCCCCGCTTTCCCGCGCGGCGCCTCGGCCCGGCCCGCGCCGCCCTCAGGGAGCTGAGCCGAGCTCCGGGGAGCGCAGAGGGCGGCTCCGAGCTTCCCCGAACCGAGCCGAGGTCCGGGTAATTAAAAAGCAGAAACAAGTTCCCAGAGTCTCAGCAGCCGGCCCAGCACAGGTAGGCAGGTTTGGCATTTCCTTTGCTATTCTGCAGGTGTATTCAAGATATCTTTCCTCTGTGACAGGAGCAAGACCAAAAAAAAAAAAAAATCTTACCAAACGGGATGTTTTCTTTCCAGTCTGTCACCTAGCTGAATACCACCACCTAGCTATCCATATTTTAAAATCAGCTGGAGAACTTGCATCCCCAACACCTGGGGACTGTCTGAGGAGAACTCTGGCCAGCTCTGTTAATTGTTAAGCACCCCTGGAACATCAGAGAGGTTGGAGGAGGCTGGAAGAATTCCAGTGTCCCAATACCCAAAGAGACTGACCTGGTCAAGCCAGATCACTCTTAGGCAGTGCTGCGACTGGCATTGGCACAGGCAGAATCACAGAACTTAAGCTAAGATAGAGCTGAAAAAGTCTTTCTAAGGACAGGGAAGCTAATTCCAGACTGTGTTTGGACAAAAATGCAGTGGCAATATCTGATGTCATTTTTGAGGGAAGTGTGATTTGAAGGGTAAAGGCAGCTGTACATCTGTGATTTAGTGTGAGGGTGGTCATGCACCACATCCAAATACTGAATGGAGTTTCTTAGTGCAAGAGATCTGCGTGGAGCCAACAGGGAGCCCCGGGGCACTGGATTGAGCCTCTCCAAGAGCAAGAAACATGGATGAGGGATGAAACACACAGATCTTCCAACACCCTGGGCATCCAGCTTGGGTTTCTCTCCAACATTACACCGTCTGGTAGGAAAGTGAAAGCTAGAAGATTTCACAGCCTCCAGTGAAATGCATGGGAGACCTGGAAGGAGCTCGCCCTGTCCTCTTTCCACTGCATGAATTTCCAGCCTTGGCCAGGAACTATCTCCAGCCACTAACCTTTATTTTTCTGTGTCATTTTGGATGTTAATACAGATAATTGAAGTGAATGTTAATGCTCTGCATCCCAGCAGTGTGATCATCAGCTGCCTTGGCAGGCAAATGCGTTTGAATTCCTTGGTCCCATGCTCCAGACCTTTTGTCTTGTTTCTGTGGGATAGGGCAGTGCTGACAAAAGGGACTGGGACACAGACACCTCACAGCGGGGCTTGTACAGGCATCAGCCTTCCCCCCTTTCGCAAACACCCATCAAAATTGGCACCAAATCATTTGGTATTGCAGAGAAGTGTGTGGTGCAATCAGATCATGGATTCAGGTCCAGGACCTCTCAGTATCTAAGGATTAAACTGTGGCATGAGTAAACAGAGCTGTTTCATATGCCTTTTAGAAGACACTTGTTTCTGTGCAGATGTGCAGGTAAGAACAAGGCACTCTGCTGCGGAGGGCAGTGTGCCCTTGCCAAGAGAGCTAACCCTTGCTGTTTCACAGTGGGGGAAGATATGGGTGTCATGCAGAGCCAAAATTGCATCAACAGTGCATCAGCAGAGGTAGAGGGGAGATTCTGCTCCTCTCCCCTGCTCAGCAAAAGCCTACCTGCAAAGCTGCCCTAGGCCCTGGGGTCCAGCACAAGAAATATGTGGAGCTGTTGGAACAAGCCCAGAGGCAGCCAAGGCCGTGGAGATGCTCTGAAGGATAGAGCTCCTCTGCTCTGGAGCCAGGCTGGGAGAGCTGGGGGTGCTCACCTGGAGAGGAGAAGGATCCAGGGAGAGCTCAGAGCCCCTTGCAGGGCCTAAAGGGGCTCCAGGAGAGCTGGAGAGGGACTGGGGACAAGGCATGGAGGGACAGGACACAGGGAATGGCTTCCCACTGCCAGAGGGCAGGGTTGGATGGGATATTGGGGAGGAATTCTTGGCTGTGAGGGTGGAGAGGCCCTGGCACAGGTTGCCCAGAGAAGCTGCCACCTCTCACCAGGACACCAGCCGAGCTCAGAGAGCACACAATGTCCTGCATGTCCCTGGGCTTGGCAGAGATGGATCTGGAGCACAGAAATGACGAAGGTAAAAGTTCTCCAGCCTTGACGTGAGCGTGCGTTTGTTGGGTGGGTGTGTTGGGATTATCATAAGAAAAGAGACATGAGGTTTCCATACAGATACTGGATGATTGTCATGCCAAGGGCAGTGGGCGGGTGACAGAGCAGAGAGGATGACAGGGCAGGGGGGTGGAAATTTACACCATTGGCTTCTTTCTGGCACTTCACTGGGTTTAGGTGCTGGAACTGGGAGAAGTGGACTTGAAGTGGGGCTTAAAAAACAAACAGAACTCAACCGAAAAGGACAAGTTTTGTGTGTGACTGGGTTTAATAGTTTCTTCAGACCTAAAACGGTTTTCTTACAGTATGTTTCACGCCTAGAAAAATTATAAGATCAGATGGTTTCAAAGCCTAAACAAATCTAATCAAATGCTGCTTTTAATTGATGATTTCTGGGCACTTCAGAAAAATTGAAATACATGAGGGATAAATATGTGTATTTTTCACCCAAGTGTTTTGCTTGGTAACATGATGTAAAAGTGAAAAACTTTAAAAATCAATACTTTGTTTAAGTCTTCCAAACACTCTGAGATTTTCGTGTACACCTACTTCTCCTGACACTTTTTTAGGAGCAGGAAATTTTTGGTCACATGCCTCTGCTACCCTGCAATTTCATACCCATTTCCATGTCTGTTGTGTTGTTACTCCACCTCCTGCTTTGTGGCTTATTTGAGTAAACTGCGTGGTGTTTTTTTTATTGTTTTTGTTACCTCGTGTGAGCATGCCAGAGGCCCTAGGGTGCCAATAAATGAGAACATTAGTGGGTCAAGAGACACTCCAACTAAATAATGACAGAGCAAGTATCGCTTCTGTGCAGTAATAAACATTGTGTTTCTAAACACTGGATCACTTGAGGCAGTGAATATTTCCTGCAGGTTATTTTTTCACACCAGTATCTAACTTACTTTTGCTCTGGTTATACTTACTTTGCTGGCGTTGATCCAGAGCAGGACATACACAGTAAAATAAGGAAAAGAAACGTCACAAATGCAGCAAGGCCGACCCAAAAGGCAATGACGATGGAGTCTGTGGACACAGCATGGTAATTCTGTCACATACATTGTGCATGGCAAAAATAAAACACAGCAAGAAGATTTATCATCTCTAGTAAAGGTTATGCCATTTGATTCAGTTTCTTCTTTTAGAGAGAGGAATCTAAGTGCCAATTTGTTAAAGGTCTTGGGAGCCTCCTAACAGTGTATGGCAACAGGAATGAGGGAGGGGCTGGGAAAAGCCTCCAGAGGGTGTTCTGGTGACTAGAACTATGCAGATATTTGACTATGGTTCCTTTCACACTACCACGGTGCAGGAAGCTTGAGTGTTCCTGCCCAATCCTACAGGATCTTTATAGAGAGGCCCTCAGGAAGGGAATTCCAGCCTTGAAAGCATTCTATACCAAGAGAAATAGCAAGGGAAGTTTATTGCAAAGTGTCGCATGACCCTCCCAGCACATCAGTGCAGTGATGAGGTTGTGCCCCTTGTCTATTCATCTGCAGTGCCCCTGCAACCACTATAAAATAGTGCAAGATGTTGCCTGCTTTGCCAGGAGCAAATGGTTTATTTAAGGAACAAGAGTCTTCCCAGTGCCAAACTGTTTTCACAGTTGGTTTAGTGGGAGGGTGAGGTGGCTGGGAGAGCAAAGGGAGCTGCTCTTTCATGAAGGCTACAGTTCTGTGCCAATTATTGCCTGAGCCTTGGGCTTAGCGAGGGAGGGGAAGAATCTGCTCCCGCCCCCACACTACATTTGGCCACTCTTTCAAAAATGCTTCTTCCTGGATCACTGTGGTGGTTGTGGCCTTGGGAAGTTTGGGTGCTCTGCCCTGGATTCACAGCCGGTGACTGGCTTTAGAGGAGGTGGAAAAAGAAGGGTCACTGACTCCAGAGACAAATATTGACCAAGATAAAATAAATCTTCCCTCTGAAAGTACAGAAAACATTGTGTTCTTTGAAACGGGTCCAGTATGTTTGATTGTTTCCCCTGTGAAAAAGTTCAGTATGTGTTGGCATCAAAGCCACAAGGGAATTAATTAAGGGAATTAATAATTTAGGGAATTAGCCCAGCTCCTTTTCAACCCAAAACTGGAGCTTGCCCAGCTGTATCCTTATCAGAAACCTGAGTTTCGGCTGGGCTACTCAGAAATATCAGTGGGGAGGGGCAGCTTATTTTATTCTTCCTTTGCCCAGGAACGTTATTTGGAAAAGCCCAAAGTTTTGAAGTGTTCTACACCATTGGGACAGAAATTAAGAGTTTGTGTTTATAGAATTCCCTATCAGAGCTATTTTGGCTTCATCTTTTAGAAAGAGTTTTAATACATTTCATGGAATTCACTGAAGCCAAATAACTTTGCTCCAGGGCTCAGGTAGAGCTTGAAACAAAATTTCCTGGGTTTAAATTCTGCAATTAGTATTTTTATTTTTTTTTAAGTGGAATAACATATTTTTATATTTTACCAATCTATAAAAAGCTTTCCTATTGCTAAATTTTACCATCACCTTTTGTGCGTGTTTTTCAATTGCCTATTTTTGTTTTTAAATAGCCTATTAGTTCACGGGCCAATTAAGATTTTTCATTATTTTTGTACAAAATGGAGAGAGATGCACAACATTACAAATATAAAGCAAGACCATGGCTTTTTATCTGGGTTTAGATTCATTTTCATGCAACAAATTCAATCTCACAAAGTTTCAGAGACCAGCCACCTAACAGAAGAAAAGAAGTGCAGAGATTCAGTTCTCTGTTTCACATTAAAAAAAAATGAAAAAAACCTAGCAGAGTAAAAAACTGAATTAGGGAGCTGCAATCCCATCCCAGGGTTATGGCAACTGTTTTGATTCCCTTGGGCTGTCCCAGCAATGGCCCTGAACACACAAAGCAAATAATCCCAGCAGCAGCTTCTTGAGATGTAAGAATATAAATATTATGCAATGACAGGAAAACCTGCAAAGTACATTCATTGCTTGACTGGTGCTTTTAGTCAAAACAAGAAAAAAAAAATAACCACCTGTGGAATTGTTTCCCTTGGTGTTTTCATTAGAACTTGTAACCCACTGTTCTCCCCCTGATATTTGGAGTAGAATAATAGTACCAAGAGGATGCAGTCTCTATTCCTCCTGGGCTGCTGACATGGAAAAATCTCTATTTTCATCTCCTTAGAATATAAAAGTGCTTCAAAGGTGACAGACTTCTCTACTTCTTTAGGGGGAGAGAACAAGTGGGACAAAAAAATCAACACAAGATCAGTTTACCCTGCTTTTTAATGGAAATAAGGCTGGTGAGATCACTCATAAGCACACATGGGGTAATTTCCTCTGAAAAACTGTCAACAAATTTAAATTAAATTTAACAGAGGGTGAACATCTTGTCTCATAAGCACAGTTTCTTCAAATTTCAAGAAAACAGGCAGCTGAAGAAAAAGAAATGCCCTATCAATTGCCAGGGAAGGAAGTGCTATAACACAAATGCCACCTCTGTTATGCACCAAGTGATCCAAATGGCAGGAAAATCTTATTAAGGAGAAAACAGGGGAAAAGTTTCTTCCTGATTTTTGGGGTTTGCTACACTAGCCACATGCCAGGGACTTACATCTAGCTTAGCTAAGCAGTTTGTGGTTTCCCTGATGGAATTTGGGTGTAATAATCTGCCCTAACTTTGAGAGAATCAGAGGAGCAGCTCATAACTCGCCTGGTCCCAGCAGCACCAAATGTTGCTCTACAGCATTAGAGAGCAAGAGTTTCTGTATGGAAGGATATGGATATTCACACCACTTTCTTTAAGGTGTGGTGCTCTAACATTGGAGGCAATAAACCCTCGTCTGATGCAAATGCACAGAGAAGCTTTTCTAGAGGTGGTGCAGAGTAAGTTTCTGCTCCTTTTTCCTACTGCTGTCCAAGCAAGTGAAGGACAAACAGCTCCTAACACAGGCTAATTCAACCTTCACCATCAGAAAGGCAGTTTCTTGCATTGTTAGTGAGAGAGACGTGAAGATATTCTGAAAGGCCGTCCCATTTTCCTGGAATATATAACAATTGCACTGTGATAACCTTGGGGAAAACAGTTTTAGTCTCTGAAACCACATCTGAACAGTTGCAGCCATCTTCAGTAAACTAAACAGCAATGAATAAAGCCCATAACTTTGTTACTTTACAGAAGATGCAACCACAGGCAGAGGCTTGACAGAAATCAAGGGAAAGCACCACCTGCAGCAGGTACACCTCCAACACACCCTACCTGCTCTCCCTTGGTCTTTGTCAGCCTATCCACCACCCTCGGTTAATCCACCATGACTTAGCTTGTCATTTTATCCTAGCAAAACGTAACCAGGGCAGTTACATTAGAAGAACCAAAATTATTTGCCACTACAAGCAGCCATAAAAAGACATTGCTGTTTCACTGGGCAAAGCCAGGTGTGAAATGGAACGAGCTATTGCAAGGTGAGTTGGGTGAATGCTACTTCATATCCTTTGAAAATAAACTGCAAAGCCCAGCAGAATAATTTTCCACAGCAGCAAAGCATTTTCACAAGAATGGATATTATTACTTTATTAGTTCAGCAGCACTAAATCAAAGGAGGAATGGTCAAAGAATATGTTTGTAGCTTATTGTTCCTGGCTAGTGGAAACATACATTTCCTTTACAAAAAGTCTGAATGTTTACCAGTTGCAATGTCAGCCTTGTCCCAAGATGAAAACACAGTATTTTTATGAAAACCTCTGCTCTTTCAGTGAACTTTGGTGGTAGTAATACACAGGTAACTAGCACCCCACACTACAGATTCACAAGCCATCAAATTTCCCCTTAGCAAATGACTCCAAAAAAATCTGTCCTTGTAAACAAGAATTAGTGTCAGCAGTCTTAAAGCTTCAAATACTTTAAGGTAAAGCCCAGAGTCAGACACCCATTCACCCAAACCATGCACTGGCATGGACTCTATTGCAAGGAAACAGAACCAGGTCAGTGATGCAAACTGTGCAACAATTTCCCTGTGCTAGATAGATTAGCAGCTACTTCTCCATAGTACTTACATTTATTAACCTTCAACTTGCTTCCATCTACTGGAATTGGATCTATGTAATCCCAGTAATATTCGTAAGACCAGAAATACTCAGAGGAGTTTGTTCTGTTAGCCATGTCAGTGGTGCCTTTTAAGCCAGCTCAGAACTCTGACCCACTACTTTGCTTCACTGTACTTCAGTGCCCTCAGAAAGAGAATTGCACAACTGATGCCTGTGCCAATCACTCTGGGGTCCTGCAGCTCAAGGACTGCCTCGGGACTGAAAAAAGATAGTGGCAATGAGCATTAATGTGTGGCAGAGATGTAAGAGCAGCCCTGAAAATGCAGTCCTCACTTCTTTCCAGACACTCATGTTATTCCTCAGGGTGTTTTCAAGTGAGATGGGTGTCCCATAACCTAGGGACAGGATGGACAAGTGCCAGCTGGGTCACATACCTTTCTCTTGGAGCAGCACACTATTCCTGAGAGCTCCTGAGCACAGCTGGGCTGAGAAACATTCCTGAATGTATGTGGATGGAAAGGGCTGGGGTCTGGAGGGGCTGCACTAGGAGTGGCTGAGGGCACTCGGCCTATTCAGCCTGGAGGAGACTGAGGGAAGAGCTCACGGGCAGCTGCAGCTCCTCCCGAGAGGCAGCTCCGGTCTCTGCTCCCTGGGACACAGAGGGCTGGAGCTCTGCCAGGGGGTGTTTATGTCGGAGGTCAAGGAAAGGTTCTTCCCTCAGAGGGTGCTGGCACTGCCCAGGCTCCCCAGGGAATGGCCACGGCCCCGAGGCTGCCAGAGCTCCGGGGGCCTTTGGACAGCGCTGCCAGGGATGCCCAGGGTGAGGTTGTTGGGAGGTCTGGGCAGGGACAGGGGCTGTCCTGGACTCTCTGAATTAGGCGTGACCTGATAAAACGCTTCATATGGAAAGGATGTACTGGAATAACCGCATCCTTTGCTTCGATTCCATGACCTTACAAGCTCGAAACGCCCCCAGGGCGGTGCGGGGGCACCTCAAAGGCGGGGCGGGCGGGCAGTTCCGGGGCGCTCCCGGGACGGTTCCCGGCGTCACTGCCGCTTCCTCGGCGGGCGATTCGAAGGCGATGTCGGAGGCCGCTGCCGGTCCCTCGTCGGGCAGGCGAGACACGATGGAGCTGTGCCCGGAGCTGGAGAACTCCCTGTCGCTGCTGGAGCCGGGCGGCGGCCGGCCCGAGCAGCAGCAGCGAGAGCGGCGGGCGGGCGCGGCCTTCATGCCCATGGTGTTCATGTGCTCCGGCTGCAGGCGGCCCGTGGGCGACACCTCCAGCTGGGTTGTCAATGACGAGGAGAGCGGCTGCATCCTGCTGCGCAGTGAGTGCCAGCCCTGCCACCCCGGCGCGTCCCCGCGGTCACTGCCGCCACCCCTCCCTCCTTCCCTCCCGCTGCAGGTGCGGCCGGCAGCGTCGCCGTGGACCCGGAGCGGAAGGTCTCCAAGCTCCCCGGCGAGAGTGGATGGTGAGCGCCGGTGCTGGCTGGGCACAGTCCCGGGGGAGTTGGGGGTTCCCGGGAAAGGCGCTGAGGATAAGGCCGGTGAAGGGCCCGGAGTGCTCGTGTGCCCCCGAGAGCACCTGGAACAGTTCTTTGGGGTGGTCTATGCAAGCGGCTTACAGCCTAAGGGAGAGGGATTTCTCACAAGGACATGTGATGGACAAGGGGAATGGCCTTAGGATGAAGGAAGGAGGGTTTAGGTGAAATATCAGGAAGAAATCCTTCCCTGTGAGGGTGCAGAGGCCCTGGCACAGGTTGCCCAGAGAATCTGTGGCCACCCGTGGATCCCTGGAAGTGTCCAAGGCTGGGTTGAACAGGGTTTGGAGCAGCCTGGGACAGTGGGAGGTGTCCCTGTCCATGGCAGAGGGTGGAATGGGATGAGCTTTAAGGTCCCTTCCCCAGTTTAGTGATTCTGATGCTCTTGCTGAGGTCAGTCAGCCTGAGGGGCTGTTGCAAACTCAGGCTGAAAGATGAGTACTTATAATTCACACTGCGCAAAGCAAGAATGTATGCTTAAATAAATTCTAATGCATGATTATTTTTAGAAAATGGATGGAGAAAGGTGCTTCCTTTTATTTTCTTCTGAAGAAATGTTATTTCTTACTTACAGCGTGGTAGAAACCTTATTCTGCTCTGGCTGCTCAAGAACACTTGGCAGCATCTACAGGTGCACCCCAAGGCATCTTGACTACAAGAGAGATTTGTTCTGTTTCAGTATTGACTCTATTGAAAGGTAAATGCAGAATATTTATGAGTCTGTCTGCCAGCTCCACTTCACTCACCAGGCATCGCACTCAGGCTGCTCCTGTTATATCTCTGGAAAGTCTAGAGGTAGTTTTTTTGCTCTGCACTGTCCCAGAGTGGTTTTCTGTACTGCTGCTGTTGTTATAGTGCTCAATTGTGAAGAAAATCACCTGTGTAAGGAAAATCCTAGGAAAAAATAAAAACGGCAAAGCAAGACAAAACAACTAGGCCTGCCTTTTGTGTGAGAAATTGCATTCCAGCCAAGGAAATATCACCAGGTCCAGGGTACAGGAGGATTCCTTCTCATTTGATCGGAAGAGCAGAGAAACCAAGCGCCAAGTAGGCCTGGCTGGAGCCTGTTAGGAGTCAGCATTATCAGCAGAAAGTGTGGCCAGAGTGGCTCAGGCAGAACTTGGGGTGGCTCTGACCTGTACTGGCCACATCTGCTCTGTCCTTGCTAAGGTGGGCAAAGGCAAATCTGACAACTGAGTCTGTGCTTTAGACTCTCACTCAGCTGTCTTAAAATCTGTCTAGAAAATGAAAGCATGCTTGGGTTTAGTTGGTTTATAGTACTTAAAAGTGGTCTTAAGGTATTCTTCAATAGCTATATCCTGAATTAAGGCTTCATGCCAGAGTTCTTTTATGCAAGCATTGTTCTAATAGACAGTGACTGTTCATCTGGACTAGTTTTAATGTCTTTTTTTTCAATGTCTTCTGTTTTTGTTTTTTTTTTTAAGTTCCCATTGATTTTGTTGTATTGCTGTGAATGTTCACCCTTGCACTCTGGACAGTGGTTTTGGTTTTTTTTTCTTCATTCCACAGCTATGATACTTTGTTTTTTCCATGGTAGTAAAATCCTCTAAAGCACTAACCTGGTTGCAGCCTATAGCACTTTCTTGGAGAGTAATGCTGCTTCTCCCAGCCAGCACTGCAGTGTTCTCTGTGCAATTTTTCACTGTATTCTGTAGCCCCAGAATCCATTGGTGTCTCTCAGGGTTCTGGAGGAGTGCCGTGTTTGGATTTTTAGCTTCAGAGTGGCAAGTGCATGATCTAAACTGTGGCATCTCAGCTATATTCTATATATTCTGTAGCTAAAGTCTATATATATTCTATAGCTATATTCTAGGAAACCTGGAGAAGCAAGCTGATCTTCACGAGGAACCGCTTACTCTTGAAAGTCGAGCAGTTTTGCAAGAGGTGCTGCAGAAGGTGAGATATAACCTTATATCGTTCTTTGTTTAAATTGCCTCTTGGAAACCTTAATATGCTTCAATAGTTTCTGCAGAACAACTTACTTCACCCAGAGCAATTCAGTGCATTGTAACATGTCGTGGACTGCTTCATGTCACTGGTGTCTTGTGTTATGCAAGATTTTCAGTAACTTTTCCTTCAGTTTCCATGGTAATTAGTATTTTCTGTTTATCAAGCACAGCATTAGGTTCCTATTTATGTCTCAGTAATTTGATATATTGTTTCTAGCTAGTTCTGATTCACTTCTCCAGATCTTCAGTTCACTTTTAGTCATGTTTCTTCTGCCTTTTGTGCAAATGGACTTAATGCTTTTGCTGTAACTTTGTCTTGAAATACTACATCATAAACCAAGTTGATGTTTTGCTCTCCTAAAATCTTGTGACTGCAAGTGGGAAGAGTTGGGAGCAAATAGGGGCAGGAAGTTGACTGTGGAAGCTGAAGGTTGTCCAACAAAAGCTGAGTGTTTGGCTTTGACACTTACCAAGGCTGGCAAAAGTTACTGTGTGGACACAGTGAATGTTAGAGTTGGGTCAGCTTTAAAAGGATGGAAGTAGCAGGGAAAGGATCATATGAAAAGAATTGGTGATGTGAGATCAGATTTGAGCCCTTTCTGACATCCACACATGCTCTTTGTGTTGTCAAATTCTGTGTGTAACCAAGTACCCTGGTTCTTTTGCAGGTCGATACAATACTGAATGCCCTGGAGACAAGACTGACCGTGATTGAGTCCCGTGTGGCTACTCTGCACAGGCAGGTCTGAGAGGAAATACATCTTGAACTGTAGGAGAATGGCAAATGTAAAACTTGGCCCTGTAATCCTCTGGGATCTGCGGGAACATTGCAAAAGCTGTGAGAGAGCTGAAAGCCATGGGTGGCATGTCCTGTGGGGGAGCAGTGCTGACTGAGACTGTGTCCTAGCCAAGGAATTCCTCTTCTGTCCTTGAAGATGATACACCAGGGGTTTTCTTCTTAATAAAGACTTCTGATCAGTCAACCTGTAGACTTGTGGTTTATTTAAATTTTTGTCTCTGAAAGCAAAGTGTTTATCTCCTGACTTCCCTGGTATTCAGTATCTACTGAACTGGGTATGCATTTTCCTAAGCAAATCAAAAACCTCCCTGTGATTCTGTAATTTCCAAAAGAACAGCATGAAGTCACTTTTCTTTTTTCTTGTCTCCATAGCTTTAGCTTGATTTGTGCTCAAAGGCAGGAATGACTCAATAAACTGTATGTAGTGAATTGTTAGTTTGGTGGGGATTTGTTGCAAGTTCAGGGCTAAAATATGATGAAAGGGTTTTTTTGCACCATTAGATAAATGCTTTTCCATGAGGTGTTGAAGGTAAGTTGTTTTACATCTCCAAAGGGAGGAAACCAAACCAGGCTGATGGCAGCACTCCTTTAAGCAATGTTTGCTATATGAGCAAGTAATTCAGCAGTTTTGTTGTGTTAATGCTGGTATTTCAATTGTGTTTGGTTTTCTGGGCATTTGACTAATTGTCAGTGCTTCTCATACAGTATGAGCGTTCCACCTAGTGTTTTTCAATAAAAGCAAGCAGTTGTGATATAAAGTAAAAATAATCTCAAAAAGTGGTTTGGGCTTTGTTTTTGGTTTTTTTTTCTTTGTTACCCATCACAACTTGGCTTTACAACTGTGAGCTTTAAAAAGTTTTCTCCAAAAACTGCAAATTAATTTCCCCATTCTATCCCATTGGTTAGGCGCTGCTTCTCTTGGAAAAGCTTCTACCCTCCACCTTCACTGCCCTGTTTTGAAGTCGTGCTCCAGTTCAGCCTGTTGTGATGGGTCTTACATCCTTTTCTGTTCAGCATTTTGTTACTGACAGACCTGCCAGAGGAGCTTCTATTACTGCAGTGTCATTTGTGGGGCAGTTTCTGCTCTAACAAGTTTTCAAATGCTGCTTAAGAGCAATAGACCTCATTCTATATCTCTGAAGGTGAGAGAAGAGATGGTTGCATCCTGGGAGCCTGATTTTGGAATGTTTTATGGAATTGGCTGAATAGCTTTTACTTCTAAGGTTTCTGTAGTCTGTCCATGGCAGGTCCAGCCTGTGCTTCAACTTGGAGCCCTCAGTCTGCAGGGAAATTAACCTTTGGGGAAGTTCTTACAGCTCTGCTTAATGCTTTATGAATTATGATGATTTTCTGGAAGTAGGCTGCCTATTCTGACCCATTTTCTTCTCTCTCCATGAGGACTGTGCCTGCTGAAAGGCTGAGGTGAGACCAAGATCTCCGACTGTCTTCCTGAGGCTGAAGCCGTGTTTGCTGTCAATGATGACATAGTGGAAGATGCTAAAGACTGAAAACTTCGGGATTTTTGCCCTGAATGCCAAGACTCTCTCTGCAGCTGTGCCCTGTTGTCATGGGGTAGCTTTACCTTTAAGGCAGCTGAGGAAAGAGGGGAAGTTGAAGCTCCTGTTGGCTGATGGGAGTTCTTCCTCCTGACCAATTATCAGTCATTTCCAAGAATTGACAGCAGATCTGACCATTAAAAAGTGAATTCAACTTGTAAACACCCCCTTAAGAAGTACAGACAGTGTTCTCTCGCCCTCTTTTCGCTTCTGGCTTTTGACAAGGTAACAAGGCTCCGTTTTGGCCTCTCCCCCCCCCTCCAGGCCGACAAGGCCACGGGGTGGAGGGGGGAGGGGAGGGGGGAAGGGAATCAGCGCTGCTTAGCCGAGCTTGGTTTGCAGTTTTTGCCGCTGGACTGAAACCTGATACTATGAACTCTTGTAGCTTTTTAAGCTTCTAATTCTTTCACTACCTTGAGTAAACATACAGATTACTCCTTCTCTCAGAACGACAGAGAGAGAGAAAGACAATTAACAGAGAGAAGACATCATAGAACCACCAATGCAACAGTGAGGAAAAGAGTTAAGTTTTAAATAAGAGAGAGAGAATAAGAAGATGC
>NC_031769.1:0-1329 GCF_001522545.3 Parus major
AGAGCTGAGCCCTCAGGTGTGATCTCCCCTGCCTGCAGCTCCCCCCGAGCCCACAGGAACAGAGAGTTGAGCCCCCAGGCCAAGTCCCAGTTTCTCAGCGTTGCCCAAGCACACAAACACTGCCGGTGGCAGTGGCCCTGAGCACGCAGCTGGTGGCTGACCCCAGACAAGGCCACCCTGTGCAGCCTGTACCGATGGCACCATTCCTGACATCCACTCTCCGGCTGTCCTCTCGCAGCGTCAGCGCGACCCTCGATCACAGCCGTGCCGGTGGCCTTGGCTCAGCACAGCTGCCCCGTGCTGTCCTGCTGGCCAAGGCCACAGCTGGACATTGGGAACCTGGGTTTGCTTCTCTCTGTGACTCAGCAGTCCCCACGGCTTTCCTGTCCCTGTCCAGGCTCACACCGCTGTGCAGTACAGGCAGAGTGGCTTGTCCCAAGGGCTGGGACCCCAGGGAACACCCGCTGCAGGGGGACATGGGGGTACAGCCGAGGCTGCCCAGCCCCGACCTCACACCCAAGCACTGCTGAAGGGCAGAAAGAACCGGGCAAAAGGCAGCAGTGATGTCACAGCCATGGTGTCACACATTGATGGTGTCACACATTGATGGTGTCACACTGCCATGGTGTAACACAATGATGGTGTCACACAGTCATGGTGTCACACAGCCACGGTGTCACACAGCCATGGTGTCACACAGTGATACTGTCACACAGCCATGGTGTCACACAGGGATGGTGTCACACAGGGATGGTGTCACACAGGGATGGTGTAACACAATGATGGTGTAACACAGTGATACTGTCACACAGCCATGGTGTNACACAGGGATGGTGTCACACAGGGATGGTGTCACACAGGGATGGTGTAACACAATGATGGTGTAACACAGTGATACTGTCACACAGCCATGGTGTAACACAATGATGGTGTCACACAGTGACACTGTCACATAGCCATGGTGTCACACATTGATGGTGTCACACATTGATGCTGTCACACAGCCATGGTGTCACACAGTGACACTGTCACATAGCCATGGTGTCACACAGCCATGGTGTCACACAGCCATGGTGTTACACAGTGATACTGTCACACAGTGATGGTGTCACACAATGATGGTGTCACACAGCCATGGTGTCACACAGCCATGGTGTCACACAGTGACACTGTCACACAGCCATGGTGTCACACAGCCATGGTGTCACACAGTGATACTGTCACACAGCCATGGTGTCACACAGCCATGGTGTCACACAGTGACACTGTCACACAGCCATGGTGTAACACAATGATGGTGTTACACAGTGATACTGTCACACAGTGATA
>NC_031769.1:1404-3247 GCF_001522545.3 Parus major
ACACAGTGATACTGTCACACAGCCATGGTGTCACACAGGGATGGTGTCACACAGGGATGGTGTCACACAGGGATGGTGTAACACAATGATGGTGTAACACAGTGATACTGTCACACAGCCATGGTGTAACACAATGATGGTGTCACACAGTGACACTGTCACATAGCCATGGTGTCACACATTGATGGTGTCACACATTGATGCTGTCACACAGCCATGGTGTCACACAGTGACACTGTCACATAGCCATGGTGTCACACAGCCATGGTGTCACACAGCCATGGTGTTACACAGTGATACTGTCACACAGTGATGGTGTCACACAATGATGGTGTCACACAGCCATGGTGTCACACAGCCATGGTGTCACACAGTGATACTGTCACACAGCCATGGTGTCACACAGCCATGGTGTCACACAGCCATGGTGTCACACAGTGACCCCACCTGTTCCCACAGAGGGAGGCAGAGCCCGGGAGCCAGGCTTTGGGATGTCTCCAAGGACAACCACACAGATATTACTCTCCAAGGACAATCACACAGATATCACTCCAGTTATACACCACTCTGTGCCCGTCACAGCCGCAGTGCCAGCAGCTCCCAGTCCTCTCATCCTCCCTTTGCAGTCTGTGACAGTGCATGGACCCCTGGGCACTGCCACCACCCCTGGGACAGCAGCACTGCCACTGGGCACTGCCACTTCCACCCAGGGGACACCAGGGATGAGTGGTCCTGTAGCACACCCATGGCCTGACTCCCTCCACAACCCCTGGAGCCTGCCTGGCTTCCCCGGGCTGCCACTGATCAGCAGCCACAGCCCTGAGCATGCCAGGGCTCCCAAAACTCTGAGTCAAGGGAACATTCCCAAACCAGCACAGGGTGGTCACTGAGCCTACACAGAGAATCAGGAATGTGTGCCAGGGCTGCTATCCCAGCTCTGGAGCTGCAAAGACCTGGCAGGTTGCTCTGGACTCTCACAAACACATGGGATGTTTTTATCTCCCAGGATAAATGGGATATCCCAGCAGGAGTGTGGACCAGGACACCTGGAAATCCCTGCTCCCAGGATTGCCCTTGCAGCCACGAGAAGGGCTGTCCTCATCCAGGCCTGGGAGATGCCCATTCCTGATCCCTGCCAAGGAGCAGGCAGGGAGCAGTTCCCACCCAGAGATCTGCAGTTACTTAATCACAGTACCCTTATCTCACTAAAATTACAGATTATTATTTTAAAAAAATGCTTCAGCACAGGCAGGTCATGTAGCTGCTAGTCAGGGTTTGGGGTGAGGAAGCAGTGGCTGAGACAGGCTCCCAGAGGGGTTTACCCAAGCACAAAGCCCAGGATGAGCTCGGGCAGCCTCAGGGGATAAACCAGGTCTGAGCACAGCCAGGCGAGGGGCTGTACACGGAGCCAGGCATTTACCAACTGCTGGCAGCTGGGAGCTGGCCGATCTCTGCCAGCCAGAGCTGGGAGCAGGGAGAGGATTGCGCCAGGCTCCCTGCTCCACCCGCTGTGTCATCTCCCCCCTCCCCGTGCGTGCAGCGCCTGCACTGCCGCCCAACACAGCGGAAAAGGTGAGGCCGGGCACGCCCAGCCCACGGGGCACCTCCCGCCTGTATTTACACGCTCTAAGGGCCATTCCTGCAAGTTCTTGCTCCCTTCTTGGCCTGAGTGTGTTGGGAACGGGGTGGGAGGACAAAGGGATGCAGCAGGCTCCAGGCAGGCTGATCCCACCTTGGCACCGCTTCCAGGTGAGTGTGAGCTTCCCAGCCGGGTCAGTTTGCTGTGCTGCTGCTGAGAGGTGCTGCTGGTGCTCTGCAGAGGCAGGGACTGCCATTCCCGGGC
>NC_031769.1:3381-10095 GCF_001522545.3 Parus major
CAGCGTCACAGGATGGCATTGTCACAGGATGACAGCGTCACAGGACCGCAGCCGACAGCCCCGGTGCGAAAAAGGTGACGTTCCTGTCCTGGATCTTGTACTGGTAGATCTGGACCAGGTCCTGCTCCCCCGCCTGCCGCAAGGACAATCTCTTGATTATCTTAATCTGCAAAGGAAAAGGAAAAGGAACACAGTTCCTCTGGCTGCCCCAGAAGCCTCTGGCTGGCCTGCAGGGAAGAGGGGGGTCACTCATAAATAATGCATCAGCAGCTGCCTGTCCCTGTGCCCTCGGTGGCAGCCCCTGATGAGGGATCACACAAGTGCCAGCACCCTCCCAGCCCCGCAGAGATCACCACAGGCCAGGCTCAGATCCACTGTTTGGGGAAACTTCCCAGGAAAGTTCTCCCTCAGCCTGGGGTGGGAGAAGCCTGCACTGCAGCTGCTGTATAAACCCTGGAGTCCCAGGTGGCAGGACGTGCCTGAATATCCCCGCAGAGGGTGAGTGACAGCTGGGTGCTCCAGCAGATCCTGGTGCCCACGGGATTACTCCTTAACCACACTGCAGCCTGGGCTGTCTCCCACAGCCCCGGGGAGTAGGTGACAGGGACACGTGCCACCTGTCCACGCTCTGCTGCGCCTCACCTGCCCGTGAACATCCTTGCAGAAGCCGGTGGCCAGCCCCTCTGCCCACAGGATGAGGTCGCTGTGATGACACAGGGAGTTCACAAGCAGTTCATTCTCCTCGTCTTCCGAATCCTCGTTGCTGTGAACCAGCACCACGATGTTCCCCTGGAACGGGAGCAGCAGGCAGGGATGAGCCCCTGGCTGGGCCTAATCCCTTAGGGGAAGGACAGGGTGGGTGGTGAGCTTTCACAAACATCCCATCTAAGCTCCAGCTTGGTCTGAATTCCACTGGGAAAATAACCCATGGAGAGGCTGGACATGCCCCAGCCAGAATCCCCCCATCCTCTGGCTGATCCCCAGCATGGGCAGCAGGAGAGGGGGGGATTCTGCCCCACTCAGGTGAGACCACCCTGCAGAGCTGCCTCCAGCTCTGGGGCCCAAATCAGAGGTGTCCCTGCCCACAGCAGACAGGATCTTTAGGGTGCCTTCCAACACAGGCCATTCCATGATGCATAAACACTGAAGAGCTCACTGCACATTGTGTACACACACATACATATATATATATGAAATGTGCAGTCTAAAAATACCTCCAGCCTTTGTAAGGAGACAGTGGTTGAACCAGTCTGTCAGGCTGGGCAGATGGCACTGACTGAATTCAGAGCAGGTAAATAAAGAGGTGGCCAAAGGGCTGCAGCAATGCTCACACCCTCACACCTCTGACAGGGAGCAAACACCTCCCCGACTCACTGACTCTATTAACATCCACCTCAAGAGACTCTGCCTCAGCCCATACAAGTCACCAGTGACTTAAAATAACACAAATTCTCAATCAATTAAAATGTACTTTAAAGCATCAGAACACCTCAGACAGAAATAGCAAAGTGTTAGTGTGGTTTGCCATCTTTTTTAGCTCTTTGGAGGTAAATATTCTCTGCAAGCAGATCATCCCCTGTCAGCACATACAGCCCAACACCCCGCGCCATGTGAAGTGCAGGGTGACAACACCCAACAGCATCAGCTCATTCCTCGCTCCTGCAGGGAAGTGCCCAGGGAGGGGACACCACCTGTGATGGCAGAGTTTGGGTGTGACTGTCAGCACTTCTGCCTGTGGTGCTCTCAGGAGTCCCCACATCACTGGGAGATCGCTGCAGATCATCACTCTCACCTTGGGGACCACACGCTGGAGGGTGGTGGGAGCTGGACTGGGGGGCCCCATTTCTGTCCCCTGTGAGACTCACCAGCCCCTCATATGACCCATTTCCACCCCTGCCCTCCCACTCAGGGGTGTGAGTCAGGATCTCTGGAGAGCCAGGAGCTCCAAAAACCACTATTTTATACCTCAAATCCCTGTTCATACATCAGAGACACATCAGAGACTCTGGGCAGCATCTCCCAGGAATGCAGCTGAACAGGAGCCTGCTCTCAGGGACCCAAGAGTGGCCCCAGGGCAATGACCTGAACTCCTTGGACAACCACAGCCTTTCCAAAAGCTCATCATGGTCAGAAGGAAAGAGGAAATAAAGGCAGGCTTTGCTCTGGAGGCTCTGTGCACAGCCAGAGCCCCGGGGGAGCAGTACCTTCAGCTGGCAGCACACGGACATGCGGCAGTAGTGGATGAAGTCCAGCACGGCCACCGGTGCAGCCCCCAGGCTCAGCAGGACACTGAGGTCATCCACCAACAGCACGGGCCCTTTCCAGGAATCACCGGCACTGGGAGCCAGGGACACCCGGACAAAGTCAAACAAGGCTCGGAGGTCAGAGGTGCTCCCGCTGCAGGACATAAAGGAGGTGTCAGGGGCTTGGCACCGCGTGTCCCCCTCCTCACCCACTGACCCAGAGTGGGGGTCACCAGCCTGTCCCCCACTGCTGTGACAGTCACCTCCTCGCTGCCCTTTACACCTGTGTGTACTGAAAGCCCCCTGCCCTGCTCCAGGGATCACAGAATGCTTTGGGTAGGAAGGAAACTCGAAGCCCATCCAGTCCCACCCTCTGCCATGGCAGGGACACCTTCCACTGTCCCAGGCTGCTCCAAGCCCTGTCCAGCCTGGCCCTGGGCACTGCTGGGGAAGTGTTTGGCCTTTGCTGAGCTTCCCAGGCAACATGGAGAAAATGACTGAGAATAAACCCAAAAGCCAGCATGGATAAAGCAGCACTGTTCTCTTGGATAAGAATAAAACTCAAAATAATGTAAGAAGGGAATAAACCACTTGGCTGGGGTTTTGTTTGACACATACCTGTGGAGTGCTGAAATAAATGTTTTTCTAGACCTGTGACATGCTTGGCAATGAGGATGGGAGTGGAAATTCCCCTACAGTTCTGGAAAGGGGGACAGGATCCCTCCATGGAAGGAGCAAGGGACAGGCCAGGACACTCTGGGGGATGTGCACAATGCTGTGCTTGGGCCTTGGAGGGGAGCACAGAGGGCAGCAGGAGGCAGTCCTGGATCTTGGGTGGTGCTCTTGCTGGCAGCAGATGTGAAGGGGGAACACTCCATGCTCAGGCTCACCTCAGAAACTGCAGAGGACTGGGCTGCCCTGGCTGCTCCTCCTCCCCAAACAGGAGGTCAAGGCAGGACTTGAGGCCCTCCAGGAAGACAAGCTGTCCCCTCTCCTTGGCAGCTGCCAGACTGACACCCTGGAGAGAGGAAAACATTAGCTTTCAGAGTGAACACTTATGGAAAATGGTGCACACAGAACCATGTGGGTCGACAGCCAAATTTTTTCATTCTTATTCAAATCAGATCTTATCTAAATGTGCTGATAAAGTCAGTGCTTCAGGGGTGAAATGGGCACTTCTGTCACTGGTGGCACATTCGCTCCTCTGTCCTTTGCCAGGAGGTAACAAAACCACACTGTCACTTGGGGGATCAAACATCCTGGAATTCCTTCTGGGAAGCCAGCTTAGTGTGCAGATGCAGGGAGAGAAGGGCCCAGGCTTCTCCAAGGGCCTGCTGTGAGCAATTCCTTCACCTCCCTGCCTGGGTGGCGAAAGCTTTTGTTTTTCATTATCTGCACATCACTGCTGTGGCAATGAGGGCTCCTGGCACAGCCCACGCAGCTGAGGCTGGCACGGCACGGCCGGGATCCGCAGAGCGCCGTGGCTGCGCATCCCAACGCTTGCACAACAGCTGGGAGAGAGCAGCCAGGGATCCCACGGGAAGCAGCCCTGACTCCACTTGGAGGAGGAGGAGGAGGAACGACCACGACAAACGCCTGGGGCTGCAACTCAACCTCGGCTGGATCAGCCCTGCCTGGTGGTGAGGCCAGTCACAAACCACGTGCTGGCAATGTCCAGCTCCAACAGAGACATCCCACAGCTGCAGCAGACAGCTCCAGCTGGAGATCATGGAATTCTAGAAGGGTTTGGGATGGAGGGATGTTTAAAGATCATCCAGTTCCATCCCTCCACAGGGACACCTTCCACCGGACTAGGCTATACCAAGCCCTGTCAAGGGCTGAAGGAGCTGGGGGCTCAGCCTGGACAAGAGGAGGCTCAGAGGGATCCTTCTCACTCTCCAGTTTATTCTCAAAAAGGGTGGTCAGGCACTGCAAGGGGCTGCCCAGGGCAAGAGAGGAGTCACCATCCCTGGGGGGATTTAAAAGCTTTGTGGATGTGGCACAGAGCTAGTGGTGGCCTTGGCAATGCTGGGGGACAGGTGGACACAATGATCCTTGAGGGCTTTTCCAACCTCAATGATTCCATGATCACGTGCAGTACAATTGTTTCCTGGGGAATTGGACTAGGTGCCCTCTTCAGGTGTCTTCCAACCCAAACTACTCCATGATTATCTTCCCAGGGTCAATTTTGCAGCACTATCACTTTGTAACGTGGATATTAAGAATAATCTGAGGCCTGACTGAACTCCCATCTGCTGGCATCTGTTCCCTGCTTTACATGGAAGCTGCTTGGATTCCCAACCCTGTGAATCCTGCTCCCTGAGAAGAATGCTTCCTCTATTCTCCTTCTACTCAGCTGGAAAGGAACGTATGCCTGAATGCTTATTCCCTCTTCCAACTCCCCCTATAAAGCAATAGATTTTTTTTGGGCACTATCCCTCAGTAACAGCTTCAGAAATAGCAGCATTATTGGGCAATTCCAAGCACACACAATGGAAAACATCCTAGCCAAGGACAGCACCACCTTCATGTGGCAGGTGAGGAGCCAGCAAATAAATACCTGCCATGCTATAAAGAAGGGCTGGGCTGCACAACAGCCTCACAAACCTCATTCCCTCAGGGATTTCTGCAGTCCACAGGACTGGGAACCTGCTGAAATGCTGTGACTAACTTCACTATTAATATCAGTAATTCTGCAACTGATTTTACCTTTGCTTCAGCCATTTCTTCCTGCATACACAAACTCTCTGTTCCTCAGAAAAGTGTTCCCCCTTTAGAAGGGAACTCAATGCTGTGACACCAGGGCCTGCCTGGGTGACAGGGAAGGGTCACAGCAGCCAGGGACAGGGTGGCCTGTGTGTCAGACCAGGAATTCAGCCCCTCAGTGGTATGGAGTCAGCAAGTCCAGCCTCGTTTTCCAACAAGAGAACACATCCCAGAGACCTGAACTCAGCCACTGCAGTCACCTGCCACAGCAAACCTCTGCCTGTGTGCCTGCTGGCAGCCCACCCAGCGTGACCTCTGGAAGCACCAGACAGCTTGGAGAAGTGGAAGAAGTGCTCAGAATGGCCAGTGGCACTTTGCTGAGTGCACAGACAGGACTGATGTCCCTGCAGCACTGACATCCCCACAGCGGAGCCAGGGCCCTGCCCAGCACCCAAACAGCCTGAAAGCTTTCAGTCTGTGCCAGCATCCCGCTCCATTACCCTGGAGCACAGGGACATTATCTCAGCCATCGACCCAGCCCAGGAATGCTCCTGCAGCAGCAGCTCAGCTGCTCCTGTCCCTCTGGGGAGCTGCTGGAGCGTGGTGCCCCCGCCCTGCCAGCAGTGACAGCCCCTCAAAGCAGAGCTGCTGCTCACTGCTGGCCGTTCCATACAGGAAAGCAAAATATTTGAGGGACAGAAGAAGGAATGGAGTGTGCAAAGCAGGGGGAATGAGCTCCATCAGCAAACACAGCTGTGGGACAAAGTGTGGCCATCAGTAATCAGGCCAGGCTACATCCACCAGGCTGTGAGCTCAGAGCAGGAGACAGGAGATGGACATCAAATGGGGACAAATCTGGTTTCCCTGTAAAACAAAACAAACTTTGTACAAGTGAGGGAGGGAACACCAACCTGGCAGGGTGCCCTGGTGCTGTTTGTCCTGATACAGCCCTGCATGTTCTCTACAAGGTCAGAGCCAGTAACACTGAGGGTGCCTTAAAATGAAGTGTGGGTCCTCGGGGAAAGAGGACACAGGCACAAAAAGCCAGGGAAGTTTTTTCCTACAAGTAAAGATACATCCCTGCATTTAGCTAACACATAAGGAAGTGGTTTGGGACTTGTAACACCTGGCACACTGGGAAAGCAGCAAGTCCCTGGCAGCATCACTTTGCTGTGTATAAATATTCACTTTATCACCACACACCAGTGCTACAAGTGTCACTGTACAATCCACCCTGCCCCAGGAGCCTCCTCCTGGGCCTGGGACTACCCTGCTCCCGACAGAAACCGGGGCACTGCTCAGTTCTGAAGCTCTTCCAAGTGCAGGCTTTCCTAAGGGCATGATCAGAGTCACAGAATCACTGAGGCTGGAAAAGTCCTCTGAGCCCATCCAGTCCAGCCATTCCCCCAGCACTGCCAAGGCCACCACTGACCATGTCCCCAAGTGCCACCACCATAGTGTTTTTAAATCCCTCCAGCAACAGGGACTCCACCACGACCCTGGGCAGCTGGGCCAGGGCTGGACAGGCTTTTTGGTGAAGGAATTTTCCCAATATCCAGCCTGTGAACCCTTGAGATCACCTCCTCTCCTCCTGTCCCTGTTCCCTGGGAGCAGAACCCGACCCCCCTGGCTGTCCCCTCCTGCCAGGGACTTGTGCAGAGCCAAAAATCCCCCCTGAGCCTCCTTTGCTCCAGCCTGAGCCCTTTCCCAGCTCCCTCAGGAATTCTCCAGCCCCTTCCCAGCTCCCTCAGGAATTCTCCAGCCC
>NC_031769.1:10235-22527 GCF_001522545.3 Parus major
TTCCCAGCTCCCTCAGGAATTCTCCAGCCCCTTCCCAGCTCCCTCAGGAATTCTCCAGCCCTTTCCCAGCTCCCTCAGGAATTCTCCAGCCCCTTTCCCAGCTCCACCTCAGCTGCTCCAGCCCCTTCCCAGCTCCACTCCCTGGACAGGCTCTGTCCAGTACCTGGGGAATGCAAAACTGCCCCCAGGACTGGAGGTGCCCCAGCAGTGCCAGCACAGGGGATGGGCACTGTCCCGGGCCTGTGGCCACACCATTCCTGGTCTCCAGTAAAGATCTACAGTAACAAACTCTTAAGCAAATTTAAGAGTGAAACTACCCTACCAAGAACCACCTTTTCTGAATCTGACGTGTTCATCTGTGCAAAGAAGGATTAAAGCAAAGAGAAGATGCGATGGAAACTCGGATATAAATAACTGATGTTGCGACCTCCAGCTCCTCAGAGCCTGGGAGGAATTCACAGCAACTACCACAGGGACACCTATGAAGTTCAGTGTAAGAGTGACTCAGAGCTGAAAGCAGCTCAGCGCTTCTCTGAGCTACGCTTATCACCTCCTTTGTGGCAGCCACCTTTTGTTCAAGTATCAGACAGCAAATCGCCCCCATTTGCATCACACGTGCGCTGCAGCTAATCCTCATGTTCTCTCCCTCCTCAGCCTCCCAGCCAGGGAGATGTCAGCAGCTCCCATTACACCGGGAAACCTCTGCATTGGGAAACACTGGCTTCAGGAGCAGGCAAGGATCCTGTGTTTCACAGCTGCATTTCCTCCCCACACCGGCTGCTGTGCTGCCCCATTTCCTGCCCCCCTCAGCAAGTCCCCTGCATGATTTCCTCCTCTCTGCACCACAGAGGCCAGGACAGCTCTGTGCCCATGGAGGGTGGTTTATTCGGCAAGGGAATCACACCTGGAGTGTCCACCTGTGAGTTACAGCTCCGTGGGGGAACACTGTGTTTGCTCAGCCCACCAATCTCCTTTCAAAAGGTAGAAACTGAGCAGTAAATAAAATACAGCTGTTTAGCAGCACCGTGTTTAGAGTGGGGAATACAATACCTGGCTCCTCAGCACTGGGGAGTCTTTATGAGCAGCAGTGCTGCTGGGATTCACAGCAGAACCAGAGGAGGGAGGACCAGTGTACGTCCTCATCCCTTCAGCCCTGGAAGGTCACCTGCACTTCCCACCTGGAGCATTTCACCTTGGCGTGCTGTGCAGAGAGCTGAGCGAAGCAGTTCGGAGCTCAGACAATTTGCTGACATGCAGAATTGCTCTGCCTGCTTTGTCTCTCTGTTTCCTCATTTCACAGTACACATAATCCTTGCCCAACTCACCACGGGAAGGAAATCCCTAGGAATTTACCTGTGGCTGCTCACAGAGCTCAAAGGGATGGCTCAGCCCAGAGGCCAAACGAGGCACACAGGTGTCCCGGTGACTCAGCCCTCCATCCCCACAGGAACCAGAGGACAGGGGACAAAGTCACCTCGGGAGCTCCTGCAGGTGTGCAGGGGTCCTGGGAACACTGACAGCACAGCATTTTCCTCTCCAGGAGATTAAGGAACCTCCATCTACCAGTCTGGGCCTGTCTGGGGAACGCTGATCCCCAGAAAACATTTCTAAGCACAAAGCAAGCAGCTGTCCAGCTCTTGGCAGGGCAGAGCCTGTGGGGCTCCAGGTTTTTGCCCAAAAGTGCTCTTCATCCCCCATCACAGGAGCAGCAGTCCTGACTGTCCCCACCAGGACCTGGAAACATTTCCTCACACACAGTTCCTGCTCCCCATTCCCATTCCTTCCCACCCAACAGAAGTGGGGTTACCTGGACCTGTAATAATGAACCTAGGCCAAGAGACTCACCAGTTTCTGTGCCACGATGTTGTAGTGGCTGAAGGACTGGAGCAGGGCCACAAAGCAAACCTTGCAGCCAGCTGGGGAGGGACAAAAGCACACATTAGCACTTCCACTTTGCAGCTGACATGATCAAAGCTCATAAATCACAGCAGCCAGGCCACAGGTCTGTCTGGAAGGACCTTGAAGTGATGCAGGTCTAGACAGATCCTCCTCTGCTTTCAGTTCTCACCTTTCTAGAGGACATCTGCATTAGGGAAAATGTTAGTTTAAAAAGAGAGGGAAAGAAGGAAAAAGATGACTTTAAAAAGCGTAAGGCCCCTTTTCTGCCTCATGCCAGGCCAGCCTGGGACCTCCTGGCTGTGTTAGCTGGTGTTACAGCAACGAGGCCAAGGGCCGGCCATGACACTGAACTACTGAAACCACACACATGCTAAAAATTCCCATTTTGGCTCTCCCAGGGCAAGTGACCTTGACTGGAAAAACACACAGAACAGGAATTGTGTCAGACACCTAAATAAAATGTGATTTTGGAACACAGTTTGGGTATGAACATTATCAGTGTTTGTTGGATGTGGATTTCAAGTAGAACAAGTCAGTGCCCCCAGATGAACCTTCAGATGTCCCAGAGGTTTTGGGCACCGAGTGGACAACGTGCAAACAGGGAATAAGTGCAGCCAGGTCCTGGGCTGGAGGGGCAGGTGACAGCCAGCACACCTGTCCTGAGACACACCAATACCCACAGATGGCAGGGAAGGCTTTTCCCAGGCACACAGGCAGCTCTGGACAGCACTCCCAGGGCACTGCTGCAGGACAGGACATCAGCAGAGCCGGAGGCAGTGCCTGGCAGGTCTCTCTGAACCATTCACACCGTTACCAGCCCACTTCCCATGGCATTTCCCTCTGCTCCTTAAGTGACACATTTCCAAGCAGGGTAAAGCCCCAGTTGAGGCAGTGGCAGCTCTGGGGGCACAATGTCCTCATCCCACGCCCTGGCCAGCACTCTGAGCTCCCTTTCAGGCCTGACAGCACCAGAGTTGCTGGGCTGTGCCAGCAGAAAGCTGGAGGAGCTCCTGAGCCCAGCACCTGCTCCACAGGGGCCAGGAGGTTACTCACAGAAAAACTGTTCCCAGAGAAGTAATTATACACATTGCCAGGCTCTGTTTGCTTCTTGACTCACTCTGAGCTTATCTGTTGCTAATTGATCCTGATATGTGTAATTACATCATAAAAATGGACGCAGGGAGGGAACTGCAGTGAACTGTCAGAGCCCGTGTGATTTACAACCATAACCACAACCCATGATGAAACAAGGTGCAGAATTATGGGAGGTATCCAAGAATACAGAGGAGTCCCACGAACAAGTCAGGACTGGGAGCCATAAATCCTAACCCCAAAGCTTTGGGTTTATCTGAGGATACCTCACAATCTGCAAAACCTCCCTCTGCACATGGAGCAACCCTGAGAGAACCTCTGAGATGTCCCTGCGTCTGAGAGTGCTGTTGCTGACCCACCTCTGAGGTAGAAGGAGAGGAAGTGGTGCACCAGGAAGCTGCCATCTGTCCGTGTGTCTCGCAGCAGTGTGAATTTACCCTGGAAAAGAAGCAGCAAAATAACAGAATAAGGTGAGGGCACAAAGTGCTCTTGGTAGACAAGATGTTGGCTCAAGCTACAGGGATTCTTCAGGTCCTGCTCAGAGGAAGAAGTGGACAAGCAGAGTTCCAGCTGCCTGTCCACAAAGGGAAGCCAACACATCCTCCAGACACAGCCCAGGGGGAGGCATCTGAACCACAGCATCGCTAAGGCTGGAAAAGCCCTCTGAACCCATCAAGTCCAACCATTAAACCAGTTCAACCACTAACCCAGCACTGCCAAGCTCACCACTGAACCCTGTCCCCACATGCCCAGCAGCTCAAAACCCTTGTGCTCAACTGTGAGCCCAGCTGGATCCCCATGTCTGTGCCCACCCAGTGCCACCCCCTCCCCTGGCAATAACAGACGTGCAGCACGGTTCCAGTGACGCCACATCTGGAGCCTCTGGTGCTGGACTCCGTCAGGGGGTTCTGGGCAGCTTCCACCTCCCAGCTCTGTGCCCCTCTCCTCCAATTCACAGGGATCTTTCTTCTCCAAGCAGCAAGGGAACAACAGCCACTACTCCATTCCCAGCCCATTCTCCCCCTGCCACAGCCAGCACTGCCAGTGTGTTTAAAATGTCAGCACTGCTAGAGCTGCTGTTCCTCCTGTGCCCAAACAGCCCTCCCTGTCCTCCCTTCCACGTTTACTTCCAACATGCCACCTTTGGGCTAGAAAACCTTATCACCAAAATGCTGTAGTGCAGCACAGCTCTCAGCACAAGGTAAAACCTTGTTTTGATCAGGCAGGAAAGCAATTCCGTTCATCAGTGCACACTCATTATTAGCCCCAGCCTCATCAATGTGTTTGTTTCCATTAAAATCTTAGTCAGGATGTTTCTTTAATCAATACACATCACAGATGAGCTGCTTGGAAACACAAAGAACTTATCAAAGTGGGAGTTTTTCTACTCCTAAGAACAGGAAAACCTTTTGCAGCAACAAGCCATCTCCGCACAGACGATTCCCAAGCCATCCATCAGAACAAACTCCCCGGTGCCCACAGCCTAAAGCGGAGCGAATGGAATGGCAAATATTGAACATGACTGCAGGGAATGCGAAGCAGAGAGCAGGGCAGGGAAGCTGCTCTCCCCCAGCCAGAGTGGGAGCTCTTGCCCCCAAAGAAGGGTTATGCCTCAATGGCCACTGCAGTGACAGGGACACTGCCCCAAGACATGTCCTCCATGGATGGGCCTGGAGCAGACTTGTGCTCAAACAGCACAAACCCAGACGTTCAGGGGTTTATCTTCTGCCACTCCATCTCCTTCAGCTCCCCTCTTTCCCAGGAGAGGCCTGAGAAGAGCAGGCCAAGCAGTCCCCGTGTGCCCTCCCTGCCGGCTGGCTCCCACAGGCTGTGCTGTGGCATTTGTCACTCCGAGCACACGGCACCTTGCCGTCCCAAAGGCAAAGCCTTCCTGCAGAACCTTCTCCACGAATCCCAGCCTGCTCTGTCCATGCTCTGCCCTCACACTCTCAGCACCTGCAGGCCACGAGGCAGAAGCTGCAGCTGTGTGTTAGGAACTGCCAAAACCCCTCAGTGGGGCAGCAGTGGGTGTGACACCCCAGGGTGACACTGCCAGCAGCTCCTTTTCCCCAGCAGCGCTGGGAAAGGGGCAGGGCCCGGCCAGGGAAGGAGAGGGCTGCGAAGCGCTGATGCTGTCACACAGCGGGACACCGAGCCTGGGGATCCAGCACATTCCAGGGACTGGCTGTGCACAGGGATTGGCTGCACACACACGTACTCATCATTTATTACAGCTACAGCACATTTCACACCCCGACTACTGCAGGGTCTGCAGTCCCCCTGCTGCAGCACCGGGAACTCGCTGGGCAGCCAGCCACACCACAGTGACACCCGCACAAGGGAACCTGCAGCGTGTGCTGGGATGGGAAGAGCCCACTCAATCCAAGGGAATTCATCACACACAGGAGGCCTTGCTCTGCTCCTGCTCCGGCTGCCAAGTCCAAACCCAGGATATTGAGGCCAAATCTTTTGGTTTTGCTCTGTGGAATTTCCTGTTCACATCAAGGTGAGCGCCTTGCCTCAGAACCAAGCTCATGGATGAGCACATTCCCACTCATCCCACAGCTCCACCACTAAACACACCTTGGAGAACAGGCTGACAAACTCCACCAAGCATTTCTCACTTAGTGCTTCATGAGCATCAAAAACCCAACATCAACCCACAGGAACCACAGGGCTTTGGGACTTTGCACACTCAGACTATCCTTTACTACCACTTCAGCCTCAGCCAACATCTCCCCCAGATCTGCTTCGAGCCTCAGGGGCATCATCCCAAATTCTCCTCAGTATTGTTTTCCCACCAGACCAACACTGCCCCACTCCAGCCTGCCTGACAAGGAATGACCTCAGAAATATCTTCCAGATCAAGGAGAAACCTCCCCTATTCCCATCACAAGCTGGTATTAGGGCATGGGGAGAAATTGGAGACAAAGGGGGAAACTCAGACTTATAAAATAAATTATCACCCCAAACTTGCTTTTATTATCTAAGACTGTAACTCTCACAAAAAATATGTAGTAACTTGCAGCACATGGATAACTTATTAAAAATTACTGATGACACCGAGTTGGTAGTGTGGCCAGAGGGAAAGGAAGGGGCATCCAGAGGGACCTGGAGAAGTTGATCAAAAGGATCCACGGGAACCTCATGAGGTTCAACAATGCCAAGTGCAAGGTGCTGCACCCAGGTCAGGACAATCCCCAGAACCAGCAAAGGCTGGGGGATGGAGGGATGGATAACAGCCAAGCTGCTCCAGGGCTGGAGCCCCTCTGCTCTGGAGCCAGGCTGGGAGAGCTGGGAATGTTCCCCTGCAGAGGAGAAGCTCCAGGGAGAGCTGAGAGCCCCTTGCAGGGCCTGAAGGGGCTCCAGGAGAGCTGGAGAGGGACTGGGGACAAGGGATGGAGGGACAGGACACAGGGAATGGCTCCCAGGGCCAGAGGGCAGGGCTGGATGGGATACTGGGCAGGGATTGTTCCCTGTGAGGGTGGAGAGGCCCTGGAAGGGAAGAAGCTGTGGCTGCTCAATCCTTGGAAGTGCCCAAGGCCAGGCTGGACGTGGCTCGGAGCTGGGCTAGTGGGGGGTGTCCCTGCCCATGACAGGGAACAGAACAAGATGGGCTTTAAGGTCCCATCCAACCCAAACCATGACTCTCTGGTTCTGTATCATTCCTGAAACAGCAGCTTGGTCTGATCTGTGTCATTTCTGAGGTTTCCAGCACTGCTCATACTCTGGACAACCAACAAAGAGCCCAGGCCACCCTCACTGCCCACCCCAGCCCGTGAGTGAGCCAGGCTGCAGCTGAAGCCCTGGGCACACCCAGGAGAGCTCTGTGCACCAAGGGCAGCCCTGCCTGCCCTGAAGGAACTCCTCATCCTCCCTCCTGCACTGCTTCAGCCCAGGAAAAGGGACCCAGAGCTCAGGAACAGCTCGGCAGCAGGGCCAGGTCACAGTGACAGCGCTGGACTCCGGGGGCTCTGTCCCATGCTGCTCACAAGCTTTGCTCAAATCCTTCCCAACAGATGTTTATCCAATTTGCTCTGAAGCAGTCAATGTCTGCGGGTCCCAGGTGTCAGACAGGGCTTGGTAACGTTTTCCCTGCTATTTAACCCCTTCTGTTCCCCGTGGGCACAGACAGCCCCAGCAGTGGGATTTGGAAGCCTGGATTCCATGGAATTGCTGAGGCTGGAAAAGTCTGGAGTCCAGGGAGTCCAACGGCTCCCACAGCACTGCCAAGGCCACCACCACCAATTCTCACACTCAAATTTTCACCTCCCTCTTCCCACACACACAGGAGCCCACCGGGTTCCCTTCATTAGGGATTACACCTCAGCAGTTATCCCCATGCCTGCAGCTGGCTATTTCCACTTGAATCCAGCCTCACCACTGTCCTCATCACCAGCCCATTCTGAGCCATGCCAATTGCTCAAACCCTTTTCTCACTCCTGCTTTATGCACAGTCTGTTCTGCCACCTCAGTGATGAGTGAGACCCCAGTGCCCCTCTCAGTACACCAGGCCCACTCACAAGGGTGTCACTGCTGCTCTGAATACATTTATTATTCAACCATGATTTTATCCATCATGGACAAGCACCTCCTCAGGCTTTGGGTTTGTTTTAATTGCACCTACTCAAGATTCTTATTTGGATAAAAATCAAACCTTAGAGGATTCATGACCACAGCTGTTTTTCTGCAGCCAGAAACAGCCCTGGTTATCTTATCCTAGGAAGAGCCAACTCAGTTTGCCAAGGAGTACCTGTGGCAAAGCAGCACCAGCTTTTCTGCACTCCTGTCCCCTGCCAGGTGCTTTTCAGCCATTTCCCACTTGCTGCAGGATTTTGGGATGACTGCTACTCCCCACTCTCTTTGTCCCACTCTTTCACCCACACCAACTGCTGGCTCTCCTCCGAGCTTTAAAACATCACCGACTTTCCACGGCTCAAAAGACGCCTCCTGAAGCTTTTCAGGTCTTTTTTAGTCCGTGCTTTGAGCACACAGACAGAAATACCTCCCTGAAATGACAGCCTGCAAAGCTGCTCTTCCTTTTTGTAGCCTGGCACTGCCACCAGTTGCTCACCAAGAGTCAAAAGGTGCTGAACACTCCAGTTTTGGGGATGCCAGACATTAAGCTTTCCTCTCTGTTCTTTCCTTTACCTTCTGGCCATGAGGACATTCCCAGAATAATTGTGAGTCCCTCCATGTCCTCTGACAGTCAGGTTTGACTTTTATCTTAATCCTCCCTTTGTGGCCTTGCTGCTCTTCAAATGAGGAACGGAAACACCTCTGGCTTTGAATAACCCTCACTGCAGGAGGGCTGAAAGCAACGATAAATCAGCACTTCAATGATTTCTGCTCAGCTCCAGCTCTGCTTTTGTCAGGCAAAGTTCACCTGGGAAGCACCAGGAGCCATTCACCATCCCAACAAACCAGTGGAGATTCACCTTCTTCCTCAGTTCTCCTTCAGCCCAGCAAACCAGGATCTGAGCTGAGCACAACTCCTTCCCTGCTTCTTTCTCTAGGGCTGGAGCTCCCCTCCTGCAGAGGACACATTTTCTGGTCCAGACTCTCCTTCAGAACAGGAATCAGCATCGAGGGTTAGTGATCAATATTAGGAAATAAACCCCAAACCAATCAGTTTAATGCAGGCAAACACGTTCTGTCTGTGTGGTTTGGTGTTTATTTCTGAAACAGACAAATTCAAAATTCAAATTCGTGTCTGAATACCTGAACTGCACCTTCTCTGAAACTCTTTTTTTAAAGGATGTGCCATGACAGATGTTTCCATGCTTCACTCCAGGGTTTGACAGGGCAGGGACAGGTAAAGAGGACAGAAACACCTTGAGGAGTGCCCAGGATGGACTGCAGCTGAAGGAATTGCAGCTCCTCTCCCAGCCCACTCCAGCCCTGGCTTCTAAAATCACACTTAACACCACAAGTGCTGGGTGAAAGGTTTTTCAGGGATCCTGTGCTAAACTTCATCAGGGCAACTTAATGAAAACCACTTCTGAATTTGTGCAGAATTCAGCAAACAGGCTAATTAAGATTATTTAGGTATTTTAGATATTATAAGCATGCTGCAGTGACTCTGCCCAGGGCACCCAGCAATGGGGCAGGAGTGCTGGCAGGAGGCAGCTGAGGGATGGCATTCACGTGGCTCCTAAAGCACCACTGTGGAGACAGACACACAGCACAGGGAAATCAGCATCATTTTGCTGGCCCCAGGAACAGACAGCAGCTTCCCAAAACCCTTCCCAGGTAAAACACATCCACAAAAACCCTCTGAGCACAATTCTGCATTTTCCAAACCCACAGCCCATATGGGGCTTGTTTCCCTCCTAGAAGAAAATGCCACCAAAACCCCTCAGAAATATCTTTTGAGTACCATTAAACACCCCTGCAGCAAAGTCCAGCTATCACTGGCAGCAGTTTCCTGACTTACTGTAATTAGAGCTTGGTCAAACAAAGTTTATCCGTTAGGCATTATCATTTCCCTGAAAAATATGTTGTGGAAACATAAACCAGGAGTGTTCCCATTTCAGAGGGAGGGCTGGGGGTGCTGCACCAGTCGGGTTCCTATTTTAATGAAGGGTTAACAAAACTTGTGGATTTGGCAGGAAAGCAGAAGGGTGCCCTCGGCTCTCTGGGGAACACATTCCCTTTTCCACACAGACCCAGCCAGAGATCCAGAGGTGTTTCCACTCTGGAATTCTGGAAGCTCTGGCTGCCAGGCATTACCAGGGATCCCCTCACAGGCAAGGAGGGGAACAGGGAGACAAAGCCCAGAACTGTGATCATTTATCCATGAAATCAAAAGCAAACCTTTAGACATAACCCTCAGCAAGTGTTCCCCTGCACAGCTCTGTCAGGAACCACCCCCAAAGCTTTGGTCAGGACAGTTTCCAGGGTTCACAGGTCTGCACTCCCAGATCTCTGGGGCTTGTGAAGGGCCCCGAGGGACACAGCACCTGTAAGGTGATGCACCTGCCTGGGATTGGTTTTCCCCAGGTCCTGGGTCACAGCAGAACACCGGGAAAGGCTGAACACACCCACTGCCGGGGCTCCCAGCCCCGAGCAGGAGCCTTGGCCATCTCCAGCAGCACACAGAACTAAACATTTGCCTTTCTAATCATCACCAATTCGGAAGCCAGGCTCAGGAAATCACTGCACTCTTTCTTCCAGATGGAGAAACGACCCCAAAATTCCTCTGTGAGGCAGCAAGTCTGACTTGGACATTGTTTTTGGTAAACAAACCAACTATTATTCCTTTATCACAATGCTCCATACAAGATTAATTCAGATTTAAGAACTGCAACCCTGCTCCCCTCCCCACCATGCTCTCACTCCAGCTGAAATCACTCTTTTCCTGGGAGGAGAACTTTGCTTTTTCCCAGTTATGCCAAAGGGCTGTTCTGAGCCACCTGAGGACGTGAATTAAAAGATTCCCTCCACCACAGCCACCCTCAGCTCCCTGTTCTGGGTATCTTGGATGTGAGCAGTAACAGTCCCAGACACAGAAACAGCAGCTGCACCACCACAGAGCTGCTCAGTGCTCCTTAAGCCTTTCTTTCTCACCTTGAATGCACTGCACAAGGGGGAGAAAGGGATTCAAAGGAATTATAATCTCAGATATTAGAGCCAGAGAATGCCTGGATTGCTGCTCCTCCACCTCCCAAGCTCCTTGTGCCGAGTGCCCCCAGCAGCACAGGGGACTGTGTCCCATCCCCACCCAGAGCTCCCTACAGAGGTCTCTTGGGAGAGGGGAGAAGGTGCCTGCAGCAGGATTCCCAGGACTCAGGATCTGCTGGAAGTGCTGTGCTGCTGCTCCTCACCTACTACATTCCACTACAGGCAGGTAAAGCTATTTTTGTTCCTCGAGCTGTACCTGTTCTACTTTTTAAATTCTCAGCAGAGAGGGGAGAAAAGAAAAAAAAAAGGAGTTTTTGGTTCATAATGATCCAAACTGACACCAGACAGGCCCAGCAACCCCCTGACTGAAAAGAGTGTTGAGTAACTCAGTGAGAGCCTGACTAATTCATTCATCATAGGATTCTGACATTTAAAATACTATTTTAATGCTCCTGAGACAAACCCTGATTGTTCTTGGCTCTTCTGGGATGTTGTATTTTAATCATGATTGGAAAAATAAACCATGCCAAGTTGTACCTGGAAACAAGGAGCTGTGTCACACGTTGATCCCGAGGTGTTTTCCCCTCTTCCCAATCCCAGGCAGCTAATCTCCTTTCTGCATTACACAACAGCTCGTGTAATCCCAAATTTACCACCCTAGTCCTGCCCTCACAGCTCTGGTTTCACAGAGAGGGAGCTCACGCCTCATCTCTGCCCCTTGAATGAAAAGAAACTTGGTTTGCCTTTCAACAACCCGGAAAAACACGTGGATGCTGCATTCAGGAAATTCTGGCACTAAGGCCAAAATCTTTCCGGAGTCCTTTCCTCGGGGCTCTCCCAAACACAGCGCCAGAACTGCCTCAGCATTCCAAAAGCTCCTCGTTCGTTATATTAAAGATAATGTAAAGATGTTCATTCTGACTCACATGAGGAAGATTTTTGACCAAATTCCGAAGTTTGGCATGATTCAGGGGGTAAGACAAGTGCTGAGAGCACACAGCCAGGTGCCCAGAGAAGCAGAGCAGTAAATCCGTGTGGTTCTGAAGTGCTCTGTGACCTGTACCAAACCTCACGGAGTATTTCATCCCCTGACCCATCCTTCCCTTGACACATTTCATCCATTTAATCCTTTCCCATAAAACATTTCCCCTGATCCTGCAGCAGACGTGATCCACCCCTTCTCTGCTGTTCCCTTTGCACATTTTCAATGCCCCAGCCTTTCTCGGCCGCTGTGGGTTCCCGAATACCGAGCAGATTGCACAGACAGGTGATTTATTATTCCCAGGGATAACCATGCAGACCCCAGAGAAACACGGCACCCACAAACCCCAGCGAATAAACCACTGCACGTTCCATCGTTCCCTTCAGGTATTCCCTACCGATTCTACCCAAAGCAGAGACAGGGGGATGTGGGGGCGGGGGGGGTCCCTGAGGGGAAGGCGCGCGCCCCCGGCCCCACCGTGAGGGGACTGAGGGGAAACTGAGGCAGGGCAGGGGTGCTGAGGGGTTATTCCCGTACCCGATGGCGCTGCTCCCGCCCGGCCCGCTCCCTTCTCACCTCACCGGGAAACGGCTCCTTCCTCACCTCCGCCCTTTGACCTCCCGGCAGCCGCGGCTCTCGTGCTTCGTCGTTGAGAGGTTGCGGTTTTAGGCCTTTTCTTTTTGGATTTTTTTTTTT